>NW_024537367.1:127143-207018 GCF_016097555.1 Gigantopelta aegis | reverse complement strand
TAGACCGTGATCAAATGACCTCACCCGGAAGTGGACTGTGTAGTGAGACCTAAGGTACGAAATGACTTTTTGCAATGGTACGAAATGACTAGGGTACGAAATGACCAGGCAGCATGGTATTTACATGTCCCCTACGTCACAAAAAGGTCACGTGATGCGCTTCAAATGCATGACAAGTCGAAGGGAATCCGCCGTCTAAAAATAGACTTTATTTGACGGTTGAAGGGAAAAATTAAATTGATACGTACGAAAAAATATTTGGCAAAAATGCATATTGAGCTACTACGAACATTTGGGGGACCAAAAACACATTGGATATACAGATATAGATATTCTGGACAAGGAAATGTAAGTAAATTGTCATTCTAACAATTAAAAAAGGTTTTATTAGCCGGAAACTTTATAGCATTGCAACAAAGTCAGGAATGTCCCTTTAATTCGTTGATAGTCTGTCAGGTTAGGCAATGTTAAAATTAAATGGTTAATTTTGGCCATTGCAAAATGTTTTACAACTACTATTCTACCAAATGGAGTTAATAGTCTTTTAGACCACTGTATCAATACATTTTTTATTTCTCTGATTTTCTTATTGTAATTAACAGTTACAATATCTGTAAGATTAGTAGAAAAATCAACTTGCAGTAAGGTGAACATTCCTTTATCCCAAGTCAATTTTAGATCTGGACAGAGTACTTCATTGCTGTTTTACGACTACCAAACCATATAATCTTAGGCATTTGCATAGAGTTTTAAAATTTGAAGGCAGTATCGTAAAGACTGTTCTGTTGCATCTAGCGTAATTGTTGTGTCATCTGCATATTGTGATATAAGAAACTCTTGATTTCAAATTGAAATCCCCTTAATATGATTATTTGTTCTTATTAATAAAGCTAAATTTTCTGCACAGAGTACGAAAATATATGGTGACAATGGGTCTCTTTGTCTACATCCTCTAGATATTTTGAACCATTCAGTTGTTTGTCCATTTACAATTACACAAGATTTAATATTAAAATAAAACGTTTTAATCAATTTTTAATAGAATCTCCTAAATTAAAAAAAAAAATCGAAGGTCTTGAGAATGAAAGGCTTGGCAACAGAACCAAATGCTTTCTCAAAATCAATTAATAAAAGAAGGCCTGGAAATTTATTATATTCTATATACTGAAATAAGTAAGAGATTTCTAATGTTTTCACCGATATATCTTCCAGATATAAAGCCCGTTTGGTCTTCATTTATTAAGCAAGGTAAAACAGTTTTAATTCTATTGGCTATGCAACCTGATGCAATTTTATATGAAACATTTAGTAAAGATCATCCAAGTTTTTAAAATATTGTTTATTTTTGTCCTTTTGGGGAATAGATATTATAACGCCTTCTTTTTGGGTTGATGAGAGTTCACCTATATGATAACTATAATTTATTGCTTTAGTAAGGTACCTACCTATATCTGTCCAAATGTTTTTTTTTAAAGAATTCTGCTGTGAACTCATCAGACCCTGGAATTTTATTATTTGTCATATTTTGTAAACAAGATAGTATTTCATCTTCGTTAAGCAACCCTTCCAGGTTATTCTTTTGTTGTTCAGTAAGTTTTGCTGTATGTGAAAAGTTCAATATTTGTTCTAAATTAACATCATTAATAGGTTTGGATTTATAAAGATTTTCATAAAATAGCTTTACTTCCTTCGTAATTTCAGTTTTAGTCTCAGTTAATAGACCATTTGATTTGAATACACTTGGCATAGCTTTGCTTATATAGGTACGATTTTCCATATTACAAAAATATTTAGTCGGTTTTTCTCCTTCATCTATCCATTTACTACATCTTATTATTTGCCCCAGTAGTTTTTTGTTTCTAATTTTTTTAAGTTCAGTACATTTTTCTATGTTATATAATTCTGTCTATGTTATGCTCTTTTTCTAATTTTGTTATTTCTTCTATTAGTTCGCTTTCTGTTTTATCTGTTAGCTTTTTCACATATACGGACACACAATGAAAACGCAAAACCAACTTTTTATTGCAAATAACGACAAACTATTAATGAATTGATGGATAATGTAATATGACATTAATGACTGGTATTCATGAGATAATTTACATGGAAACATGGCCAGTTATCATCAGTAATCGAGTTGCATTCGTAATCGAAAAGTTCAACCCCCCCCCCCCTATCAAGGTCAGTATCTGGTGTGTCCACCATTGGCCCGTGAGCATGCGTGAAGACGACGGGGAAAGGATTGGCACAAACATCTCAAATAAGCCACAGGAATGTTCCTCCACTCCTCCTGCAACGCCTGTGCAAGCTCAGTGACGTTACGCGGTGATGGCTGGCGGTGACGTACACGACGTCCTAACTCATCCCACATGAGTTCAATTGGCTTCAAATCCGGTGAAACGGCGGGCCAGTTCATAACGATGATACCGGCTTGTCGCAGGAATGTCTTGGTAATTCTTGCAGTATGTGGACGGGCAATGTCTTGTTGAAACAGAAGGGGACCTCCTGGTCTTCGGTGACGGCGCAAAAATGGCTGGAGAACTGGTCTTAGAATAACGTCAACATAACGCCGGGCTGTAAGGGCATCGTGGACAATGATGAGATCACTCCTGAAATCACAGTTGATTGCCACCCCATACCATCAGACAACCGCCACCAAACCGATCACGTTCCCTCACACATCCGTCAGCGTACTGTTAATGGATTCTCCAGTACACACGTGCTCTTCCATCGGCAAAGGAGACAGAGAAACGGGACTCATTTGAGAAAACAATGCTCTGGTAAAAGGCTGGTGGATGATTACTATTCTGGAGAGCAAACTGTAGTCTCGCAGCACGATGTCGCGGTGTCATGATGTTACCGTTGTACGGGCGTCTGCATCTGAGTCCAGCCGTTCTAAGTCGACGGATGACCGTCATCGGATGGATAGGCCTTCCATGACGTCCTATCGTGTTGCTTTCTGTCATCGTCAGTTCTGAACCGGTCACGGAGGTGGTGTTGCCGAATCTGCCGATCTTGGCGTGGGGTCGTAACGGGACGTTGACCAGGTCGAGGTCGATCACGGACACAAGTCGTCCAATAGTTGATCGATGGACTCTGAAGGTCCTAGCAACTTGGCTTTGCGAAGTCCCCCGTTGAACCATGCCCAACGCTCGCTCCCTTTGTTCTTCTCTGAGTCATGACATTCTTAATGTGACGAGGAATATGAAACCGTTACTGACGTTTATGTGACCACATACTGGTATTTCACGTGCATTGCATGCAGCATGACTGAGCATGTAGTGAACGCATTTCACACCATTTTGTATGTTTCTGCTATTGTATGCGTGACGAGAACAAAACCAGGATTAAAACCCAGACAAAAGTACCAATCAATGGCTTCCTCTCATAAATTGTTATTTTAAGTCCAATAAATATGTTTTTCATTAATCACAACAAAATATTGAAAAATATCTGTTTTGCGTTTTTATTGTGTGTCAGTATAGCTAGTGTAAGAAATAGTTTTGCCTCGTATTTCCATAAGTAGCACGTCCATAAAAAGTTGATCATTAATAGATAAACCTGGCAAGTCGGTATTAGTTGTATTAGCGTCTTGATCGGTTCTTGTTTCAGTATATTGTGTTTAACATTTTCTATTACAGTAGTTGAGACTGTATATACATATATAACTACATAAACAAAGCTGATTGTTAGAGAAAAAACTTTCTTTTACACTAGAAGAAAGACAGTTAAAGAATAGAATAGCAATGCAACGGAAAAACATACACACGTACTTACCCAAGACAAAAACAAATATAGATATAGACCTGCAACTATTTAATTATTTGTATTTGTATGACAAATGACTATTTATCTTTGCAGTATTTGTAGTTTGTTTTGGTAGCTATAGACAAAATATATTTCAGATGCAATAATCATGTAATGAATTAGGTACTTATTTGGTGTCTAACTTCAAATATTTGTGAGGGCGGAATGTAGACTAGTGGTAAAACACTCGCTTAATGCGCGGTGGGTTTAGGATAGATGACCGTCGGTGGGCCAATTGGGCTACTTCTCGCTCTAGCCAGTGCACCACAACTGGTATACCAAAGGCCGTTGTATGTGCTATCCTGTGTGGGATGGTGAATATAAAAGTTCCCTCGCTACTAATGGAAAAAATTCAGCGGGTTTCCTCTCTAAGATTACAATGTCAAAAATGACAAAATGTTTGACATTCAATAGACGACGAGTAATAAATCAATGTGCTCTAATCGTGTTGATAAACAAAACGTTTTGAGATAATTCATAATTAATTTAACCGGTAATGCATGGAAATTGTCAATCAAATCACAAGAATGTCTGTAAAAGAAATTTGAAGATCGCTGGCAGTTTCCAAATGGTATTGGTGCACTTGACGGAAAACATGTGCTCATTACAGCGAACCCCCAGTCAGGAAGTCTGTACTTTAACTATAAGAAAACATTTTCAGTTGTGTTGCTGCTGACCACAAAGATTGCTTCAGCATTATCGACGTTGGAGCATACGGATCGAACAGCGATGGTGGCATATTAAAAAGAAGTTCATTTGGGGAAAAACTCAAAGATGACACTCTTGATCTCCCCGATGATAAAGTTTTGCCCGGTGCTGCAGATCTTGGTCCCATGCCTTATGCATTAGTTGCCGATGAAGCATTCCCGCTCACTGGTAACACAATGCGCCCTGTACTAGGTCGTGTAGTGGTCGCAGAAGACAGAATTTTCAACTACCGACTATCCAGAGTTCGAAAGATTTCTGAAAATGCTTTTGCCATTTTAGCTAATCGGTGGAGACTATACCACAGAAAGATACTACTGGACCCAAACAATGTCCATAGGGTAGTACGGGCCACGTGTGTCCTGCATAATATGCTTCAAACCGGCAATGGGTCTACCACAGCAGCTAACCCTCCATTTGAACCTGAGCCAGACATCATGGATAGAATTTTAATCGTAATGATGAGACAGGATGTCATGCAGCGCACGATTCGACTACTGTCCGGAATCGCTTAACGATTATTTTTTGTCGGCCTCTGGTTCTGTTTCGTGGCAACAACGTTATTGTTTTGGTGACGCAAACTGAGACCTTAGACAGTTTGAAAGCCTTCTGATCTAAGTGTTGTCAAAATTAGTTATATATATATATATATACTACTCAAAAGAATTTAAGGGTCAGACGATATTTTCGACATTATTCTCTGAATGTCAATTATATTAGCTATACCATAATGTCACGCATGGTATTGTTCCATTTTGACGAAAGTGGGTCTAAGCAACCCATAAATGAATTAAAATCCACTGTCATTGACACTGTCGACTAGTTCTAATGGCGAAAACATGCTTACATTTGCACGTAAATTAGGGCGAAAGCGAAAGGTCTGCTAAGTGCCCATAACTTGCTTTTTCACAAAGCGCTTCATTTGCACGCTTTGCACGTGTATTCCATGTTCCCAATGCTGAATTTCCGTATAATTGGAGCTTGTGTTCGTGTACGGTGCACACTCCAAATTCGACAATGGTACGACTTCAACTGACTATCGAAGATCGAGGAAGGGCTATTGCTTGGCTTCAGGATGTCAAAACGCAAAGAAATGTTGCTCTGAGACTTGGTGTCAGTCAGAGTGTCGTTGGCCGACTGTGGCAACGGTACCAAGCAACGAATTCTGTTCGAAATCGTCCACGTTCGGGAAGACCCCGAAGCACTACAAATAGAGAGGACCGCTACATCACCAATATGGCTCTACGTCAACGCCACAACCACTGCACGCCGATTACGTGACAATCTGCGGACTGCGACTGGAACTCGAGTGTCTGATCAAACCATACGCAATCGTCTGAGAGCCAATAATCTACGCTGCCGTCGCCAGGCTGTTCGACCACCACACCTACCACGTCACAGAACGGCCAGACGTCACTGGTGCACGCTTCATCTGCGGTGGCAACGTGTTCAGTGGGGTCGAGTGATGTTCACTGATGAGTCCAGGTTTAGTCTCCAGTTCAACGACGGTCGGGTTCGTGTCTACAGACGTCCTGGGGAGCGCTTCGCTGACGTTAACGTTAGACAACGTCACCGGTTCGGTGGTGGCAGCGTCATGGTGTGGGGCGGCATCTCTATCCACCACAGGACCCCCCTCTATGTGGTGGATGGCAATCTGAATGGAATCCGCTATCTGAATGAGATTATCCGGCCGTTGGTTCTCCCAGGCCTTCAGCAGATTGGCGGCGGGGCAGTTCTTCAGGATGACAATGCCAGAACCCACCGCGCCAGGGTGGTAACGGACTTTCTCAGACGACAAGGTATCGCCAGGATGGATTGGCCAGCATATTTGCCTGACTTGGCCCCAATAGAGCACGCCTGGGACGAATTAGGCAGGAGAGTTCGTGATAACCATGCCCCTCCGGCCAACCTTCATGATCTGGGTCAACTTCTTATGGCAGAGTGGCAGGCCATTCCCCAAGAGTTCTTCAGACGTCTGATCAACAGCATGAGGCAACGATGTGTCGAGTGTATTCGCGCCAGGGGTGGATTCACACACTATTAAACGAATGTTCTAATGTGTAAAATCCATGTTTGACAACCTTCAACTTTGACAGCATGTCATGTGACTTTCTTGTATACAGTGACGTTTATTTGTGTGTTTTTTGTAAATATGGAACAATAAATAAAAAATTTGGTGTAGTTTACATCATCAATCTAATACACTCTGAAACTTATTTGGTTATACATTTTTGACCCTTAAATTCTTTTGAGTAGTATGTCATTGCTAAGTGGACCTCCACGATTAAATGTGGACCTCTACAATTAAACGAAAACAATGAATACTTTACTCTGGTTCTACATGCATCTAGACGTGATTGTATCAGTATTTGCAAGCGGGTGAGGAGGCCCTCCCCTAGAAAAAGCATTGGTTTGAGTATGGGGTTCAAGAACCGATGACATCACCCATACCTCCATACGTTTACTGAATATTGTACAATATTGTTAAAGCAGCAAAAATGTAATTGAAATAAACAAAGTAAATACAATTTCAAAATTAATAAGTACTTTGTGCGATCTACACACAGACTTTTTTCTTAAAATACAGGAATTAGAGGCATGCGGAGAGTCCCCGTTCTACCCCTCCCCCCAAGCGCCCCCCCCCCCCCCCCCCCCCCCCCCCCCCCCCCCCCCCCCCCCGAACACTCCGCCCATCTCGTTCCGTTAACATCACAGGTGCCCTTTTTATCATAAATTTAAAATTTATTTGGATATCTACCGAACGTGGTGAAATAACCTTCCACTTACCGGCAGATATTAGGGGTTCCTTTTTCTACTTTTTACCCTCCCCCTCCCCCACCTCGTAATAATATATCCGACCCTGTCATCAACGGTACATATACGTATCGTAGGGGAGAATCATTCATATAAATAGTAATAATAATATTTATAATAAAAATAATAACTATTGTAAGTTAGTAAGTAAGTAAGTAAGTAGGTAAGTAAGTAAGTAAATACATAAAATTATTTGTTTACCAGTGATTCCAATTCGTTTTGCAATCTTCGCCCAAACGTCTTCTTTGAAATCATTCCTTTTATAATCGTCCCTTGATTTGCTCTTCTGAAACAAGTTAAAAATTGAGGACAGTATCGCGCGGAAACCGCGCTCCAATCAGTCGCCAAGCGATTCCAGAATGTTTTCCGCGCGGTTTTGGTATGAACGGTTAAATGCAATGACGTAGAGAGCGATTAGCTTAGGTCTCACTACACAGATGTCATGTTCCATTGAAACCCATGTTAAATTGCCCAACTTCAATTAAAGGTTGCCAATAGAACGGGTTCTCATTGGCACTAACAAAATACACCATTGCGAACACACATTATATAAGCATTTATTTTCACTCCAAAATTGAGAACATTTCTGTCTCAGTTTTTTGCTATATGACCGCATCTGGCTGTAATACCGGTCCGAACAGGTGGTTCATTAACCGATTCACTCCGGCTGTCTCTTGCGCTATACACCCATGTCCCAAAAGGTCAATGCACAATATTACAAAATAGCATAGGCAAAATACAGCCAGAAGGCTTACCATTACACATACATATTGTTTTAATTCTTCACCATTTCCTAGAAGTGAATATGTGAGCCATAACTTGTGTCACAATTAGGAGCTATGGTGGACCGTGAGCAATGAACTCTCACCCGCAAGTGATTTGCGGTTTCAGAGTGACGGAATCACCGAGTAGGCGATCATATGACGCTACGTCACGATATAGGTCAGCGAGCTTTGGAATACTGGCTTCGAAGTGTGCCCAAGCTTAGCTGAATGTGGATTTTTTTGTTGTTTTAAATCAAGGAACTCGAAAATGATCGATGTAAAGGTAATTGGCGTCAAACATAGGATTGTTGTGGTATTAGAGCGGGAATCTTAATTTTTGTAGTAGGGGAGTAGGTTCGCTTTTGCCCGAATTAACGAAACTGACTGAATCTGGATAACACCATTTATTCATTTAGCTTTACTACCAAATAACTGTATAGGTTTGCAAATGAATCACTATGCATTTATACATGGATTACAACTAATTTTGAGGGTAGAATGATGGAAATACATAGTAAAAAGGTCTCAGGTTAGCACATTTTGCTGAATATATGTATAATTTTGCCCGAATTTGAAGTTTTGCTCCAGCACTAGAGGGCAGTTGCCCTCTCTCCCCCGCCACTGTCTTGTACTCTTTTAGGAATCTTTAACTACACTTTGATGGGCAGCAATTGGAAAACATTAGATAGCTTGGTGTCTGAATGTAAGGGCTAATAATTGTCCAATGTCCGTCGAGTAGAGTACTCGGGCTAGTGATTGGTGTTGATTTGCGTTTTTTGTTGTTGTGTTTTTACGTTTGTGCCATGTGACAATTTTATGAAATTTTTACCCATTGTGCCATGTGACTGTTCTATGAACTTTGATCGTTTGTGTTGTGACATCCTGTGAACTTTGACAATTTGTAACATTTGAACTATTATCAAGGAAGACTTGCTTGCATCCAACCTTATTTCTCATCATTTCAGTGACAGCGAATCTTGTTTTATTCATGTATTTGATGTGAAATAAAATGTAACAGATAAAAATCAACCTCCACTGAGAGGATTCAAACCACGGTCTCTCAGTACCAGAGTCCAGCTATCTACCTACTGAGCTAATAGGGAAATTCCCAGTAGGAGCACTTTATGCCAACACTACTACATACTCCCCATCCCCTTAAGTGAAGCAACGCCCCTGAGCTGTGGGCCGCGGGCAGCTGAACTGTTACGGGTCCTGACTGAGTATTAATTGCCTTCTTGTGTTAAGAACACACCCAGTCCCTACGTCGGCTCCAAATGTAACATATAAAAATCAACCTCCACTGAGAGGATGCGAACCAAGGACGAGAACCATGGCTCTACCATCTGAGCTAATAGGGAAATTACCACTAGCTACTGCCAGTAGGAGCACTTTCTGCCAACACTACTACAGATATAACACAAAAAATACTGTTTGCGTGTGCAATTTACAAATCAGTTGGCTCATAAATAAATAAAGTGTAGAAAATTCTTTGTGAAACGGATCGCAAATACTGTTTATTCCACTTAATAAAATTAAAGTATATGATTAAAAAAAAAGAAAAAAGAGGATGCTGTGACCGCAATCAGGCAAACGCATTTATTATTATAAAATTAATCGTAGTTTCAAAGGCCTGTTAACAGTGTGCGAACACAACACATTAAAAACAAATTCCTTTCAAACTTTACAGGGTGAGCTAACCGCATCTTCTTGTTTTAAGGGGAAATGATACATTCGCACGCAGCGCCGCTATATATGGCAGCGGTGTACTCATTAACTAGCAGAACGACAGTGGAGTGACGTCACTAAGGATAGGTTTAGCGGTGAAACATACACAGTGATGTAATTAAATACCATCCGTCTATAAAGGCTATAGCCATAATCTGCTTTTAGTTTTCAAAACATGTTTTTCATATATAATTTTTGTTTGTGTGAAAGTAGTCTACGGGGAAAAAAAAGAAAAACGTTTTGGCAAAAAGAGATGATGTTCTGTGAAATTAAACAAAAGTATCAAAAATTGTATGATTTAAGGAGACTGTTGTGTACTTCCATGTTAGTCATAAAATAGACGGCAATCACAGGACTTTTATATTGTCTTCGTATTCGATAAAATACCACATATCGTAGTGTATTTTGTTTGAATAGTTCGTCACGTATGTCAGTCAGGTTATTTTATGACATTAGTATCAGCACATACAGACATGTGGGAATAATGACCACCCATCCTCCAACCCGACCCCAGTCTCACCCATACCCACAATGGAATTTTTCATGGAAAATAATGTTATTTGTACTGTCTGTGTTTTTAAGAACATAGTTGATCACTCCAATGAAGTTGTTTTTAAAACAAAAGTACTCAAACGATTTATGGCGGAATTTTAATGATTTTTTTTTTATCTATGCTTCATCGGTGACAGTACATTTTTATTATCTCATATTGATTTACTAATCCAACATTACTATCTGTACAAAAAATATAAAGGTGTAATGCCTTTTAAATCCTGTATACAATTGTAAAGCAAATAATCAGTAAATGCTTTAAAAAGTCACTTTTCCCTTTAGTTCCAATGTATTTAAAACTGTGTTTAAGTAGTGAAGATATGTACTTGTACATCTGTTGGGTGTCATTATAAGCACCACAACTATTATTCTCTTCGTTACCTTACAGAGAATATGGTTATTGGATATAAAACATGATTAATTCGACTACACGCGAAACAAGGAAACGTCATAGTGATTCATACACCTATTCACTTTATGGCCCGTGGATCAAACGTTTGTCTGGTGACCTTTGATTTTTTTTTGATATTCTAGTAATATAAGGATATATAAACAAAATTGTGAAGAAAACATCTTTCTTTTGTTAATTGAAACCAAATTGCGTTTCCAAAATTGTAATTGTATAATACTGTCATCTGAAACTTTTATAAAAGAGTTCCACGAATAAGCTGACACTATACTAAGACATCTTGACATAATCTGTGAAAAAGTATGTGACCAACAATTCTCGCAACCTTTTTAACACGAACCTGTGTGTTCTTTCTCATATCGTCCGATGAAGTAATTACTCATGATTTAGATACATGCATAAAACCACTAGAAATATTTATAACTCCAAGAAACTGAATTTCTTACACTGGTGTCCATAAATACTTTTCTGCTTCAGGCACAAAACCAGAGTTGATTTTTTTAATGCACTGACATCAACTAAAGAGAAACACTCAAAGGATTAAAAACATAAGGTGCATGGTCACACTACTCTATCAATCCTTTGTTAAGCAACTCATGAATCGCTTCTGTAGCAAACACTTAGTTTCCCGTTTTGAATAAAACGGTATGTTATACACACTTTGAATCACATCCAAAGTAAAATCATTAGTACCAATATATCTCCAAAAATCTTGTTACGCTTCAAATGCCCTTTAACAATAATGTCTTCCTGACCATGTTCATATTAAAAATAATCATACGTGAAATCACTATGACATTAAGAATCGGAATACTTATCAGTTGTCCCATATACTACTCTCCGCTTTCTGCGTCGGCTCACTTGCTCCCAATACCACTGGGTTGGATAGCTTGGGCTCTGGTTGTGTAGCGGTAGTCTTTCACATCATGACTGTCTGAGGGCTTGAATTAGACACTACCCGAACCTTCTAAACAAAATTGACAACAAATAGTAAAATAAAATATATATTTAATTTCTAAAAGTTCTTCAGTTTACACACTATATCAATGAATCGCGATTCTTCTTTATAAAAAAACAAAACAAAACAAAAACAAAACAATTATCAAGTCACTGTTAAATTTGAATTAAATCAGTTTCAAAGTCCGAACAGTTGTTAACTACACAAAAGTCACATCCGACGTAGATGGCTTCCGAATCTGTCCTGCATCAAAGGTAGGTTCATATCAGCAACGATAACAGGATTTTCCGTGGTTACTTCAGATTCCTACACTATCCTGTCCTTCGTCATTGCCATGACGCTAGCTAGTTGTGGTTCATATCTCGTGAAGTCAGTCACCTCGAGCCTTCCATATTAATCAAACATAAAACCTATAACAACAAATGGGTTAACATAAACATGGTACTTATAATCCACAATATGCGTATAATGTGTGTTCGTATATGGCATTGATTGCATTAAAAAAGCCAACTTTATTACCCGAAGAACAAATATATTATATCAGGAAATGGTTTATTAATGATCTTATTGCAGGTCTCAGTGTGCACACTAAACAAAGCCTGTTCTACATCTCCTGACACCTGCACGGTGGAGAATAGTATCTGCGACTTCAGCACCAAGACGTGTCAGTGTGCCGCTAACTACTACAGTGTAAATACGACACTCTGTTCAGCAAGTAAGTCATTGTTTATTACCCTACTAACAGCCATCAGAACCCCCTCCACCCCACACCCTAAAAAAACCCCATAAACCCAACAACAAGAAATAACAACAAAACAAACAAACAAAAACTAAACAAAATTAACAAACCAAGAAAATCCCCAAAACAACTAACGAAAGCACGGAAAATGTTCTTTTCCTGTTGTCGTAGAAAACTAACCACATATTTAAATATACAGTGTACATGGAAAGATTGTCATAAATTAAATCCTTCCACTTTTCAAGACTCTTTCTGACCCAGATAAATATTTTCTTAGGTTCATAAATACCACTTTATTTAACTTTATTTGATATGGAAAACGTAATGATTATGTAAATGTGGACTCTAAATGATATACTAGTACTCTATTTCGTTTTTGTCGCTGTTTAAAATGTGGGTAAAACGACATTTGTCATCAGATGGCGTGTGGCAAGCACTTTCCAAAATATTATTTTCAGAAGTTGGTAATATTATTTTTACTTTCGACTGACGTCAATTTATTAAAATGGTAACACATATGTCAAATATATTTGGGAAAAACATAATTTCAGATTAGGCACACATTAAGCAAGATACATGTGAATCTGAATTAGAATTCGTGAATCATTCTCTTTTAAACTATGCTCCTTCGATATGTACCATCCGGTTTTAAATTGACACAATCAATGGCTGAAGCAAGTAAACGATTTACAAATGCTAGAATCGGTTAAAAGCATCCACGATAACGATTCGCACAGATTTGCCGGTAACACTAAAGAAGACCAGGGGAAAATTAGCCTATCTTGCTTATAAGATGAGACAAGAAAACACACATACTGTGTGATAGATACAACTGTTGTTCTAGAAACCCGAGGTTGCAAGACAGAACCATGGAAAATTGCTCCAGGGATCAACTTCAACGAAATTTAATAAAAGTCTGGGCTTGTGCTTGGAATCTAGCCACAAATAATAAATGGAAAACATTTACAGTTTTAGATGATTAGGTACAACACATGTATGTATAAGATGGTGGAAAAACTGAACTACTTTATTCTGTCAGGTATCTAGTCTGAGCAATATAAGTGAGAGTTATTTTCTCCGGATCCTCACGAATAACTGAAATACCACAATTTTCGAAATTTAAATATCGGAATGTGGAACCTTGATAGTTTTGAGATAACTGAATGTACTTCAAGTGTGGGAAATGTGTTCTGTTTGTCTGTGCCCAACAGTTCTGCTCATTGTGCCCAATATTGGTGTACTTCAAGTGTGGACAATGTTTTTTGTTCATTTGTGCCCAATTGTTCTGCTCATTGTGCCTAATAGTGATGTAAGATTAAAAAAAGAAGATATTTTCAAAATTGTCTACAATGTACTATTAATTAAATATACAGATATAAGTATCTTAAGGTCACAGATTTTACACCAACGCTGTGGTTTGGTTTTTCAATATCCGGCAGCATTTGTCTATAGTTGTTTTGTTTTTTTCTTTCTCAAGTGATATATTTTCCTGTGTGTTAGTGATTTTTCTAAAAACACTCCTCTGTTGCTGAACAGTAACAATTAAAGGAGAAAACAATGGTATTAGTAGATAGTAAAAAAACTTAACATTTATTGATAGAATTGGTTATTTAGCAAAAATGTGACAATGTGATTTCTGGTGACTAAACTCTCCTTTCAAGTGACATATTTTCTTGTGTGTTAGTGGTCTTGCTAAAAAGCACTCCTCTGAGCTGCTGTGGAACAGTAACAATTAAAGGAGAAAACAATGGTATTACTAGATAGCAAAAAACTTAATATTTATTGATAAAATTAGTTACTTAGCAACAATGTGACTTCTGGTAGTACCTGTCATACAAATTATACATCAGACACCATTTGAACTAGGTCTTATTGGTTTTTCTAGTCGTGTCAGGTGGGGGATTTTGTGTGTTTTTTTGTGTGTATGTTGTTGTTGTTTTTGTTTTGTTTGTTTGTTGTTTTTTTGGGGGTTTTTTTTTTGGGGGGGGGGGGGGCATAATCTTGTAGTACCCGTTACGCAAATCATACATCAGCATTCAGACACTTTTTGGACTAGGTCTTGTTTGTTTATTCTCTTTGTTTTTCTAGTCTGTCAGTTGTTTTTGTTTTTGTTTTTTTTCTTTTGTTCAGACACAAGTATGTTTAGCAAAGACAGTCCCACCTTTGCTACTTATATGGGTCAATATCAAAATTGGTAACATTTTGGGTGCCGGCTCTAAATTATATTATTTCCCAATTTTTCACAGAATATTACTTTGACATCAGTACACAAAGCCACAAATATTTGTAATATATTTCGTACATTAATTTTTTAAAATCAGTATTTTATTTAAGAAATTATGCCGAAATCTCATGTCCCTTGCAAGGGGTGAAGTAACAGTATGGACTATAACAGTTAGGACAGTTTTACAATATTTTAGCAATTATGTACACAAGGTCAAGGTCAAATGTAGAATGCCCGGTTGGTACATGGTGTGCCCTTAGACAACATAATTTCCTTAAATGTTTTCAAATGTAATTTCTAATTTTGGCATATGCAAAGACAGTAACAGTATGGATGCTCAAAATTTGTATGCAAAGATATATACTTACTTGTTCGAAAATTTGTGTCTTCTGGTACAAGTTACTGAATTAAGGCCACACTCAGATGATAAGACAGAAGATGGAAGATCCTTTGTAGAAAGTACAAGACCACGTTCATGGAGCTCCAATTATGAAAATTTTATGATGGAGGTAGCAGTATGGACATATATATAAGGGACACACATATTTAGTAAAAAAATTGTAAAATATAATTATCAAAAATAAAGTATAATAGCACCGTATTGTTACTTAATATCTCATGATTACATTTATGCAGAAAAAGTTAAAGAATATTATATTTTTTGACACAATATTAAACTTTATATAACTTCACCCCTTGCAAGGGACATGAGATTTCGGCATTATTTCTGAAATAAAATACTGATGTTTTTAAAAACTAATGTCCGAAATATGTTACAAATATGTGTGGTTTTGTGTATAGATGTCAAAGTAATATTCTGTGAAAAAAATTGGGAAATATATACATTTTATAATATAATTTAGAGCCGGGACACAAAATGTTACCAATTTTGATATTGGCCCATATTAGTTGCTGTTTTTTACTTATTTATGGTTGTGTGTTTTTGTTTGTTTTTTATTTGTTGTTTTTTCATCTATTTATTTTATTTTATTTTGTTTGGTTTTTGTAATTTATTATTTTTTATTCAGTTATTGATTGATTGATTTATTTAATTTATTATTTTTTTTTTTTATTTTTTTTTTTATTATTATTATTATTATTATTATTTTTTTTTTTTTTTAATTATTATGATTATTATTATTTGTTATTATTATATTTTGTATTTTGTTCTTCTTTCACTCTTTCCTAATTGTCCAAGTACTGGGAGAGAGCCCAGTGTAATATGTGGAAACTATGGAATAACTCCCCATTTTCATTATTGTTGTTTTTGTTTAGTATGCACATAAGTGTAGATCTATTTTGTTGTTTCTTTATAACTGTGTACATGCATATACTTGAGACTAATAAGCCAATGACAATTTTCAACATATTTAGTAGAATACAGTTAAGCAGTCTACCTTATTTCCGACAGTATAAATGCTGTTTTTCATGTGTTTCAATTATTCTGATCAACGCACCAAGGATTCTCTGTGGTACCTGGACTATTAATACTGGAATATCTGTAATACGTTTCCAAGTTATAATATATTTTTTATGACACTTAAAATATTATCAATGAACTGTCAGGGACTTGGGAATGTTGATAAACGTAGAGATGTTTTTAATTACTTAAGGAAATTAGACTTTTCTATCTATTGCCTACAAGACACTCATTTCCAGCAACATCAAGAAGCCTATATAAGAGCGCAGTGGGGATATGAATGCTTTCTGAATCCCTTTAGTAGTCATTCAAGAGGAGTAGCCATTCTGTTAAAGTCAAATTTTGAATACAAACTGGGTAGAACAAAATCTGATGATAATGGTAATTTACTTGTTCTAGAAATAGAAACAATGTCTTACACAATAACAATTGTAAATATATGTGGACCTAATAGAGATTCCCAAGATTTTTATAAAAAGGTTAATGGTATAATTACTGAGTTTGACAATGAATTCACTATCATTTGTGGAGATTTTAATCTCGTATTAGATCAAGAATTGGATGCATATAATTATATTTAATTAAATAACCCTCGAATTCGCAAAGAGGTCTTAAATCAAATAAACAATCGTAATGTATGTGAGCCATGGAGAGTAAACAACCCTAGCAATAGGCGATACACATGGACAAAGAAATCCCCACTAAAAAGGGCGAGACTTGATTTTTTTCTAATATCTGAGGAACTATCATCTTGCATTGAAAAAATAAATATAATTTGTGGATACAAAACTGATCATAATGCTATAGAAATCTCTATAAAATTTACTGATTTTTCAAGTAGTACTCTAAGATCTCAATCACTAAATTGTGAATTTTAGCGTTGACCGCCGTCGAAATGATCAGGAGCGGGAATACGGGTGAGGGGAACCCAGGAAAATGCCATAGAATCAACTTTGCTTCGTATATAAATATGACTATCATATATTTCATTGTAATTTGACTTTGATAACTTTTTTTAAAAGGCACTATTCTAGGGACGGCTCTGTCTAGGTAAGGCAGTTATATATAAAAACGATACAAAGGGGCACTTGTAAAGTTTAGCTTTAAAGGGTACTATTCTAGGGACGTCTAGGTAGGGCAGACATACATAAAAATTACAGAGCCTATTGTTCATTACTAATTTTGAAGATCTATACAATTCCAAAGAAAAAACTTTATGCAACTTTGATCACGCAACTTTAAGGCGCTCATTACTCGCGTTAGACAATGTGGTGAACCCCATTGAGACTCAGTAACACAGATATACATCTGCAAGCTTGCGCATTCACTCACAATTTAACTTCATGCAGGTGAAAATGCTTAAGTGCAAAACAATTTTTATACAATGTAGCATTTGGGTTAAATTCCTCTAATCATGAAGGACAACAACAATGCTGGGTAGGATTCGGTTTATTTGTCAACCGTCAAATAAAGGTCCTGAAAATAGTATATAAAAATAATGTAATATAATATAATATAATATAATATAATATATAATATAATATAATATAATATAATATAATATAATATAATTGATAAAACAACGTGTCATCATACAATTCATATCTTATACTATTCTACATCACAACTTGACAAAATATACATTGTCAAGGATACCAATTTATATATTACTTAACACAGTTATACATTATCAAAATAAACATGTATATACATGCAAAACATCATCCGTTGACATAGCCCACTGATGCGATATAGCATAATCACACTACTGGCTCATCGAACCATCTTACAAAATGACAAGCGCTGGCCAACACGCTTGTGAAACCAACAACACACGAAAAATGCGTGCGTTGCTAATACAAAATGTACATGACTAAACACACACAAACACCTATAAATAGATTAATTATACACCTTGGCTGTGGGCTATGGATCGAACTGGTTGCTAGCTACTGTAGTTGATATCTAGTCAACTCGTCATCCTGTGTAACTGTCGCAGAAAAGATGGAAATATATTGGCAATAGCTCAATGTCGATGTTGATGGCTTGCTGTTCAATGTGAATGTGCACGGACTAGCCGTGACCAATGATCATATGACACCAGAATACAATATCATTGGCTAAACTAGTTTGACGAGAAAGAAAGGTTAGGGCGTTGTCTTATAGGGTATTCTCTACTACGAATATTCTAAAACCAAACGAAATAACCAATTAATAAAATATTATAAAATAAGTAGCTAATACAATAAAACATATACACATACAGTGTCTTATATTTTTACCCCGTTGCACAAACAAAAATGGCACTTGAACATTTTGAGGGCACTTTAAAAGTTTGTGGGAGAGGACGCATCCTCCTGGTCCCCCCTCTGGACCCGCCTCTGTGCTTTGAGTGTCAAAAGTTCGGTCATGGGCAGAATAAGTGTCGTAACAGATTGACAGTGCTCACTGTGGTCAGTATGATGATGACAGCAAGGCATGTCAAAATGATATGGCACATATCAACTCTCAAAGGCCAACATTTTGCTTATTCATGCCCATGGTGGAAAGTCGAAAAACAGGTACAGCAGGTGAAAATAGAAAAACACCTGTCTTTTTATGAGGCAAGAAAACTTGTAGAGTCCTCTACACCTGTGGTGGTAGGCAGATCGTATGCTGCTGCAGTTAAGGTTTCTACAACCAGTGTTGCCATTCAGACGTATTTAACTTGGCCTAATGGTGATGATCGATTTAAGAAGATTTCAGATATTGATAAAGTTCAAAAGCAAGCTATAAAGGTTGTTGAATAGAAAGTTGTTAAATCTACCCAGGTGTCTTTGGATTCTAGAAATCCACCAAAAGGTTTAACTGCGGAGCCAGATCTCAGTAAGCCTAAGTCAGAAAAAGACACTAAGACTCAGAATAAGGATTATTCTTCCGGTCGATTGAAGAAGTATGAAAAACAACTGATTCCCTTGGACAATCCTTATGAATCTTTAGCTGATCCACAATCCAAAAGATCACTAAAGAAAAAGACTGCACCCATACTTCCCCCGATGACTAATTCACTCATACAATGAAACTGCTGTGGACTTAGGGCCAATTTTGATGAATTAAGTATTTTAATTAAAAACATAATCCTCCTGCAGTGTGTCTTCAAGAAACTTTCTTGAAGGACACTGATCATATTACAATTAGATGATTTAACCTCTATTATAAATTTCAAGAAATTGAAAATGGAGCAGCTGGGGGTGTTTCCATTCTTGTTAATGAAAACATTCCTTAGAGTATAGTATCATTAACTACTAATTTAGAAGCTGTGGCTGTAATGGATACAGGTCATAACACTGTTACTCTGTGTTCACTTCACTTGCCACCTCGTAATCGTTTTAATTACAATCCTAGGGACCTTCAAGATCTTATTGACCAGGTCCCTACTCCCTTTATTGTTATGGGTGATTTCAATGGTCACCACAGGTTGTGGGGATACGAAGATGTCAATAATACAGGTAAACAATTGGAAGACTTAATTCTCAAAACATTACTTAATTTTATTTAATTATATGTGGATCTACAAGTGGATTTTTCACTTCCATAGATTTAACTCTTTGTAGTCCATCACGTTTTGTTGATTTCTCGTTAAAAGTTGGTCCACACCCTTGTGGTAGTGATAATTTTCCAAATATTTTGGAGAATGATGGACCTCCATCACTTGAATGAGTTCAACGATGGAAGTTGGCGAAGTTTGCCATTACTGATGCTGATTATCCCAAATATTTGTTCACTTCTATTTTGAAGGATATTGCATATGGCTAGTTCTAAGGCTTGCAGAGAGATCAGGATACATTTTGTCTCCAAGTTGAATTCAGGTGACAAGCTGTGTGGAATAGGATAAGTAAAATCAAAGGAAAACATCCAGTAATACAGTTCACCATTTGCCTGTCAATGATACGGATGTCACTTCTCACCGTGACATTACCAATACAAGACAACTTTTCTCATAACTCATCTTCTGCTTTCAGTACAGATGCATTTACATCTGTCAGAACTAAAGATAAAAAAGAGCCTATTAATTTTTCTTCTGGAAATGCTAAAGTATACAACAGGCCCTTCTCTGTGGATGAATTACAGGATGTTCTTCGTAGAGCCCATGCTACTTCAGTAGGACCGGATGAAATTCATTATCAGTTATTAAAACGTTTACCTGAACCACCTTTGATGATTCTTTTTAATATTTGTAACAACATCTGGATTTCTGGTGACGTTCCTGGTAGGGATCCAACTAATCCTACCAGTTATCGCCCTATCGCTTTGACAAGTTGCATTTGTAAAACCATGGAACAATTTATCAATCGTATACTGGTCTGGTATCTTGAATCCCATAAATTGCTTACTAACGTGCAATGTGGGTTCAGATCTAAATGTAGCATGGTTGATCATCTTGTTAGATTTGAAACATTTTGCAGGGACGCTGGGATCCATAATCACCACTTAGTATCAGTTTTTTTTTAATTGTACAAAGCTTATGATATTACGTGGAAGTATGGGATTTTAACGTATGCGCATGTGCAGTGAATGGTGAAATAACCTAGGACTAATATCTAACATTTTATGCCCACTTTTATTCATAATCTTGCACTAGTATTCTTCTTTTTATCCGCTCAGCCTTGTTTTGCCATAAAAAATTAAAAAGTAATATATTTATTTGTTTTAATATTCTTTCCTGTGGGTTTGGTAGAGAAATAAGTAAATGCGTTATTTTGGGTATTACAAGCGATTTTACCACAATAATTTTACCCAAAACTGTTAATTTTCTTGTTGACCACTGTTTCATAGAATTCTTCATTTCCAGTATTTTATATTCATAATTTTCATGAATCATTTATTGCATATATAAAGAAAAGTTTACTCCTAATAGACTAAAATATTCAGCTCCCCATTCTAGCTTCCATTTTGATGTATGAAAGACCTCTTTTGAGAATTTCTTACTTCATATCCATGTAATTTTCGATTTCATGTAATTTATTTTCAAACCAGAAACATCTGCATACATGTCTAATACACTTAAAGTACTGTCCAGGAACTGACGTGATCCGTCTAAAATAAAGGTGGTATCATCTGCATACTGAGATAGAAGGTATTCCTCCCCACCAATGTGTATTCCTTTAATATTACTTTGAATTTCTGATTAATATTGATAGAATTTCAGCACATATGATAATTTAAAAAATTTTTATTTCATAATAATAACTGTTTATTTTTTCTTGACTATTCCCTTGTTGACAAATATCAACCCATGCAAAGGGAGAAGACATGGGTTGTTACAGTAATTTTATATATAATTTATACACACATAATATAGTTACTACTTTATAGGCAGACTTAATTAAAATAATATATTCACAAGGACCTGGATTTTAACAAGTATCTAGAGTAAATGAAAGTATATAATGATATATGATAAAAATATAGGGGGATAATGGATCGCCTTGCCTACAACCCCTTTCTAACTTAAAACTTTCTGATAGAAACCCATTTTGTAATATTCGCAACACAGAATTTTTATAAAGAGTATTTATCCACTTTTTTTTTTTATTGAATATTTAAAGTTAAAAATATCTAGTGTTTGTTCATTAAAATCCCAGGAGACCGAGTCGAATGCTTTTTCAAAATCTACCAAAACCAACATACCTGGTATTTTTTGTCTTTCTGTATAGTCCATTATGTCAAATATTAATCGTATATTTTCACCAATATACCTGCCTTTGATAAAACCAGTTTGATCTTTAGCAATAATTGTATCAAGTACTGTTTTTATTCTATTGGCTATGCACCATGAAGCTATTTTGTATATACAACTCAATAAAGTAATAGGACGCCAGTTTTTAAAAAAACTGCTTTGGTTTATTTAATTTCGGTATACAAGTAATAATTCCTAATTTTTAAGTGTTGGACATTTCATTTATATTATAACTGTAATTAGGAGATCTAACAATAAAGTGACCTAGGTAAATCCATTTTTTTTTTAATTCAGCCGTAAAACCATCTGAACCAGGGCTTTTATCGTTTTTCATATTTTAGGACATTCTAGTGCTTCACTATATTTTATTTCTCCTTCTGCTACTACATCTGATAGTTTATTTGCATTAATATTATTCATATTTTTTCATAGAATGTTTTTGTTTCCTCTAACATTTTTGTTTGTTCTGTTATTATGTTACCGTTATCTAATTCTATTTTGGAAATAAATTTGCTATAGTAGTTCCTCTATTCTAAATTACAAAAGTATTTAGTAGGCTTCTCGCCTTCTTCTAATAAATTTCCCTTTTAACTTCTTCCTTCAAATTTCTTTTAGTTCATTTCTTTTTGCTTCTAGGAAGTCGGACTTTGTATTATTTTCATCTTCTTCTAACACCTGTATTTCTTCACTAAGTTTTAATTCTAACACATTTTCCGATTTCTACTTAAATGTTGAATACGAAATTGTTTTCGCCTTATTTCCATTAATAATACTTCTAAAAATAATTGATCGTTAATTGTGAATTGTATACTTTCATTCAAAATTGATTCAGTGTTTTCTGCGTTATATACTGGAATGACATATTGACATTTAATCGTTTTAATAGTCTCTTTGACATAATCAACATATATTTTATCCTTAAATAGTGACTTGATGAATTTCCATAGTCCTTTACCTTTTTCAAAATGACTTACCTTTAAATGCAAGACTATACCTGAATGGTCAGATGATCTTAATTTTTCAAAATATAGAACATATATTGAAGAATTCGAATACGAAAGCTATATATTACGATGAGACTTTAATTTGGTATTAAACCAAACATTAGGTACTGAGAATTATATAAACACGAACCACTCAAAATCACAGAGAAATCCTTTGGAATATGTAGAAGGATCCATTTAGAGAATTATACCCTCATTTAAAAAGCTAAACCAGTTGAACGAGCTAGGTTAGACTATTTTTTGTTATCCATATCAAAGTACCCTCAAACCTGTCTTAGCGGCCACCTGTGATCAGCGGTCACCTATGTACAGCAGACAATGTTTCCTTATGAAACGAACTTCAATGTAATTGTACTCGAAATAAAAGGTTATGGGTCTAACGCGCCAAGAGGACACCTAAAATATGACTGTGAAATGCATTTACTTCCCTCTTGGTACGCTATAAGCTTGACATTGGTAGCTGTCTCTACTATGACAATTCATCACATGAAAAGGTAATTAAATGGAAAGTGAAAACAGTTACTACTGGGAGAATGAATTGCAAACGGCTAAAGTAATAATACTGTTCAGTTACATTTCATTATTTCTGAAGAAAATTAATCAGCAGTACAGACGATTAAAAAAGAAAGAAAAACAACATTCTAAAGACTACAAATAGCATCCTGTATTCAGCGGCCACTCGTCTTAAGTGGTCACTTTTGACTATGTAGCCGTTTAAGACAGATTTGAAAAAACCCCACAAAAAAACACACAAAAAAACATGTGCAAACGGTGATTCCATAATGATAAAATTCCTGACATGAATTTTGGCATACTATATAGGCGGCCCCCTTTTCATATGCACCCGTCCCTAAAACGATTCTGCTGTAGTATACTGTACTTTTCCCCACACTGGTTTTAGATAATTATATAAACAATATTTTTTATGTAATTAACATTTGTGACCAATAGCAGACGTATATGTTTGTGCTGGGAGTGTCGTTAGACATTCATTCATTCTAACACGATTCTACGTCTGTTTCAGCTAAAGTTCAACCATGCTATTGTGGGCGTTCATATCGGCTACACGGAGTGTTTATTACTGTACTTGCGAAGATCACTGTTCCACAATGAACGAATATGAATGTTCGATATTTTTCATAATTAATTTCTTGTTTATGTTATTTATATTTATATAATAAAAACCAATTTAAAATTTAAATCAAAAACAGCGAATGCCTTACGTTTGTATCATGCACAAATCGTGGGTGGAGAATTGCAAGGTTCTATGCGCACAAAACCTCATTTTGAGAAATCGCCACTTGATGTTTGGAGCTGCCATATCTGAGTCATAGATAGGTCTTTGCAATAGTTTTAATATAACAATAGTGTGAAAATACCATATTCTAGGACTGTTTACTATGTAGATAATTTTATTTTCTATAAAATAGGATAGATAACTAATTTTTGGAAAATTGCAGATAGAACCCCGTATTTCTCAGTATAAGCATTAATATGTATTGCTTATTGGGTTTTATTTTTCAGTTTTGTTGTTAACACCAAACATTGTTAATATATTCACAACCAGCACCACTTCCCTCAAAATCAGGTGGTCACCTCCTGGTGAGTATGCAGATGACGTGACTAGATATGATGTGGAGTGGACACCGGCTGATAGAGGGTCGGTTTCTTTATATGACAACACCACTGCAGACATCACACACCTCACTCCAGGACAATTGTACAGTGTCACAGTGAAATCTGTCATCGTCCAGGAGGGAAGGGAGCAGTCAGCTGGATCCACACCTCGCTCACAACGAACAAGTAAGAAGATATTTTATACAAACCGATAAATAATTGAGTTGTAAAACTATATGCAGACAATTTGATATAACATAACCTTTAGCAAACTATTTGATATAACAAAGTGGACGCACTATTATATATTGGATCTAACTTATTTTATATAATTTAACCATTTGAACTACAAAGGTGAACTATTTCTGTATTGTTTAAAACAGTTTTTTCTTTTCGATAAATGCTAATAAATGTGTGTGCGGCTGTCTGTTAAAGGCACGGTTCCACAGCAGTTAAGTACTAAATATTATATATTACATCTACTTTATTTTACATAATTTAACCATTTGAACTACAAAGATTAAGTATTTCAGTATTGTTTGATATATATATATATATATATATATATATATATATATATATATATATATATATATATATTTGTTTTTTTTGTTTTTTTTTCTCTTCTTAATAAATGCTAATAAAATTAATGTGTGTGTGTGTGTGGATGTCTGTTAAAGGCACGGTTTCACAGCAGTTGAATACTTACGTCAGAGTCACGCAGATTACCTAACTTAAAATATACATTTTTGTGCCTTCCCTCCAGCTGACGCTCTTTACAAACCCGATGCCATATAACCGTAAATAAAATGTGTTGAGTGCGTTGTTAAATAAAACATTTCCTGGTACATTTCCTCTTTACAAACATTTTAAACGGCTAGCGTTAGGTAAAAATGAACGAAGAATATTTGATTTATGACTAAAATTTCATGAGCTACATGTATATACAAATATACTCTTCAAAAGAAGAAACGCAAAACCACATTGTCGTAACATTTGGAGAATTGATTTAATTATTGAATGGTGAGTCCGATAATTACCAAATGTTGCAGGGTTGTTCATAATTCACTCTAGTCCATTGTGAGTAAGTGATAGGACACACCACCAAGGTCAAGGTCATCTGGAGTCAATACCGGGTGTGGCCTCCGCGTGTGTTGACAACTGCCTGGCACCGCCTGCCCATTGAAGCAACCAGAGTACGGATGACGTCCCGGGGGATGGTGGCCCACTCGGCCTGCAAGGCTGCTGCCAGCTCGTGCAGGGTCTGGGGCTGTGGTTGTCGCTGTCGGAGGCGTCGGTCCAACTCGTCCCATAGATGCTCAATTGGGTTCAAATCCGGTGATATCGATGGCCAAGGAAGGACATTAATGTTGTTGTTCTGTAGGAAAGCCGTTGTGAGACGTGCTGTGTGAGGCCTGGCGTTGTCATGTTGGAACACTGCGTTAGCGTTGGCCATAACTGGAACGATGTGTGGCCGGAGGATCTGGTCAATGTAGCCCTGTGCATTCAGGTTGCCCTGCACGTGAACCAGGTCAGTTCTGCCAGTGTGTGAGATGGCTGCCCACACCATGACACTACCCCCGCCGAATCTGTCCACTTCCTGCACGCAGTTTGCCGCATAACGTTCACCACGACGCCTATACACGCGACATCTTCCATCATGACGTCGGAGCAGAAATCGGGACTCGTCACTGAACCACACCTGTCTCCATCGCAGTTGAGGCCATTGTCGATGAATCTGGCACCACTGCAGTCGGAGTCGACGGTGTTGTGGTGTTAAGATGACACCTCGAACTGGACGTCTGGCACGAATTTCTACCTCACGTAGGCGGTTCCGTACGGTCTGGTCGGATATCCTGCGCAAAACCTGGTATTGCTGCGGCTGTGGAGGTGGCAGTAGTCAATCGTTCCCGAAGGTGGCGTACCCGGATGTAGCGGTCCTGCCCGGGGGTAGTGACCCGTGGTCGACCGGATCTAGGGAGGTCACGTGTTGATCCATGTTGCTGGTAACGGTCCCACAGTCTGGAGATGGTGCTTGGGGACACATGGAATGCCCTGGCAACGGCCGTTCTGGATTCGCCTGCGTCTAGTCGGCCGATGGCATTGTTTCTCTGCGGTTCACTGAGACGTGGCATGTCCTGGATTGTCAACTGTCGGCCAGATACAGAGGCCAGGCAAGCGAACACCCTGCACTTTTATACTGTCGGTGTTCATGTTGCACGTGCAGACAACGCACGTGCAGTGGTGACATGGTTTGCACGTGGCTGCGTTTTTGCGAATATTCACATTTTGGAACTTTATTGTACAGTAGCTGCGTTTTATCGAATGTAACCGTGGGAATGTGTTTGGGACATGCAATGACCTTATATTCACAAAGCATGAACCGGTAGGAAACAAAATCGGAGTTATAACCCATTTGTACCCTTTTGCGTTTCTTTTTTTGAAGAGTATATATTGAAATTACAATTTTCAGCAACTTTAAATAAAGTACTTCACAGAATGACTGTCAGAGTTGTACGTTAGCTAGTGTATGCGACTGTCAGAGCCGTAGGTAGGATATATATATATATATATATATATATATATATATATATATATATATATTTATTCATAAATATATATATTTTGCAGCTATTTCAGAGAGATTACATGCTTAAAACGTTAATATCAATAACCAGTAAAAACATAAATGAGAGGCAGCTGCCCCCCCTTCTCCACCGTCCCCCGTTCCCCGCTAGCTACTGCCATGCATTTTTTTTATTCTATGCTACTGTGTTATCAGTCATAATCGGCTATAATTATGTGCGCCGTTTGTTTCAGCCCCTGACACACCGGGTCCCTACGACGACGTCATCAGCAACAGAATAGTTCCAGACATCACACTGTACTTCTACAGATCGCAAGGAATTGTTAGCAGCTACATTGTGGCACTGACTGGAGTTTCTTCTTCTTACCGTCTGACACAAACTATATCTCCATCAGGACAACAAAGAGAAACTGTGTACTTCAGTGGCATAATACCCGGAGACTACTACAATCTGGAAATCATCGCAATCAGCTCTGGTGTTCAAAGTGAAACCTACATTTACAAAAATATCCGAGGCGCGGTTAAAGGTAAATAGGAATTGTCCAATATTCATAATGAATATAATTTGTTTTTACATTTTGAACAATTCATATACAAATATCGTTTCGTTGAAACGTTTTATGAATGACATCACTTGATCAACTAGACATAGATCTGATATTTAATATTTTATTTTACGTCGGATATACATGGATGGCCATAGAAACGTTTCCAACAGGGGTTGAAAGTACCCCCATAGGAAAGGGTTTTTAAAAATTATTTTCCCAGATCACAAACATAGCAATGTCAGGGATGGGCGCCGTAAATCACTGCTGTACATATAATAATAGTATACCGTAACACATATATCCACACATACAAATGAACGTACAAATGAATATAGTTGGTGTTAATATTTTAGAAATGTAAATCTGCTCGAGGTACGTACATTGTTTTGCATAAAAATAATTTGGAGTAATCACCAGAATGAACAAAAATCTTCAGTTTGCTAAAATGTTTAATTTCAGCAAGGCGTTTTAATATAATGTGTAAGTTATCATTAAACTATCTGTAATAGCCTGAAACGTTTTACACTGGGTAATAATTAGGGCCAGGAGTTTTAAAGTGTAATATTTTTCTGTACAAAGCATTTGATACATCCAGATTAACATTAAAACAGTCTTTATTTGTACTGGGGACAGGACGTAGCCAGGTGGTAAAGCGCTTGCCTGATGTGCAGTCGATCTAGGATTGATCCATGTCGGTGGAGTCATTGGGCTATTTATCGTTCCCGCCAATGCTCCACAAATGGTGCAACAAAGACCGTGGCATGTACTATCATGTCTGTGGGATGTTGCATATAAGAGATTCCTTTTTCTCTAATCGGAAATAGTCCAATGCGTCGCGGCAGTGGGGGTTTTCTTTCATCAATCATACGTCCGACGTCATATAACCGTGATTAAAAGAATGTATTGAGCGTGTCGTTAAATAAAACATTATTTCGTTCTTCCTTCTTTGTTTGTACTTAATCTGATGCATACTACATAGCTATTTATACAAACTTAACGCATGTAACGGACATCTTTTGCAGCACCTACCGGTGTTACTCAGTTTTCTGTATCCAACATCACAGACCAGTCGATGTTTATACGGTGGAAAGGTCCAGATAATCCAAACGGTGTCAGATATGGCTATATTTTAACTCAACAAATACAGCAAAACCAGAGTTGTCAACAAAAGATTGTGTTCCGCTGCAGTGATTGTCAATATATGAGTATGGTGAGTGAATTTACATAACTTTCATAACTGCAGCAAGTCGACTGTAACGATATAGTAAACAAATTTCATGTTCTTATAAATAAAACATCTTGCATCTTCTATTGTTATTTAAATTATGATAGCTGTATAATTCGTTGGTAGGGGATATCAAATATATATGGCATCTCTATTATTGTATATGAATATACAATGCATGCATGAACAGGAATACAAACTAAACATGTTTATTTTCCCTATTTCCCCATTTTACATTGTAATATGCAATAACATAGGACACTAGTGGTCTGTCATAGTACATGCAGTGTTTTGTTTAAGGTACTATTATGGCGTATAAGTCCATATTATTTTAGAAATTATCACAATACATACATTTATACCCCATTTCCGGTGTCTTTGTCATGGTTTTTGTTAAATGTGTAGTTGTAGTCACTGATACACCAATACTTTTCCTCTTTTGGACGAAGTGTATGTGTATCATAATACACCTTTCATTTAACTACACCTGTATTAAAAAAAAAATCAATAATACAAATGAACTTGAAATCCGGGAGGTATAGCCGTTGATTCTGTTATATTTGATGAGCACGTGTCAAGTCGGATAATCGCAGACTGTTCGACTGTTACTAACGCTTTCCGTCATGTTTACACTTACCATGTTCGTTGCAACGAAGTTGTCTTTTAAATCCATCAACACTTTACTAAAGTCTTTAGGTATTCATATTGGGGGAAATATAGACGAATTTTCCCCTTGTGGTACACCTGTCCAGCTGTCGAATACCTGTATTACACAACACCCCGTGTTCTTAGACGTGTTCGTAGACGTGTTCACGGGAATCAGTAGTATAAATGTCTCTCTAAAAACATTTTTCCTCCTGCAATTAAAAAAAATAAAATATTGATCGTCCAAATTAAAATACACAGAATATGTCAATTTAATGAAACCAAACAAAAAACTATTCCAGTCTTCAAAGTTCTTACCGGCCTCGGTGGCGTCGTGGTTAGGCCATCGGTCTACAGGCTGGTAGGTAATGGGTTCGGATCACAGTCGAGGCATGGGATTTTTAATCCAGATACTGACTCCAAACCCTGAGTGAGTGCTCCACAAAGCTTAATGGGTAGGTGCAAACCACTTGCACAGACCAGTGATTCATAACTGGTTCAACAAAGGCCATGGTTTGTGCTATCCTGCCTGTGGGAAGCGCAAATAAAAGATCCCTTGCTGCTAATCGGAAAGAGTAGCCCATGTAGTGGCGACAGCGGGTTTCCTCTCAAAATCTGTGTGGTCCTTAACCATATGTCTGACGCCATATAACCGTAAATAAAATGTGTTGAGTGTGTCATTAAATAAAACATTTCTTTCTTTCAAAGTTCTTTTTTTCTCGCCAGCTTATTTTTACAGGGACGCCCGTCTGTCACAGTTCGCCTTTACAAAATAAGACAAAGTGCCTTTGTTTGGTAACACTTATAATTTGCATATGACAAAGTTCAGACAATAGAGCAAGCCATTTAACACATGCGCACTTATTCACAGTAGTTCCCATGAGAGATTTACAGTATGATACGTCTGTTCAAAATCAAGCGAAGTGCGGAGTTGTTGTTCGTGTGGTAGGGGTGTTAGCTTCCCCTTCCAGTAAATTCCGAAACCTTTAAAAAAATAAATCGTTAAATATTATTTCTAGTTCTACACATATGAAATGGTGTTTTAAGCGTCTTAAACATAAAATGTTTTCTCGGAAATTGTATTTTACTTCTTATTTCCTCCATACTGTTCCTATCCCGAGAAAATATAACTACGCGCCTGAGTTTTAATATATTCTGATACCAGTACAGTCCTAACACACAAGGATAAAATTACATCAAATTGCATTTGCACATGCAACTGTTAAATAGACAGTTTCAATACTCAAGAACAAAATGTGAGGATGTCAGGTCTGGTCCACATTATTTTTGTTTAATTTTTTTTACTTTCTAGTTATTAATCATATTTGCCATAGAACTGATATAATAATTCACTCGACCTAAAGTGGGGTATAAGTCAGTTTTACCCACGCGTACCCGGTGTATCGGTGAATATCCCTACAGTTTTGGCCCCACGACCAAAACCGTAGGAATATTCACCGATACACCCCCTAGTGTGGGTATAACTATTACATGCATGTATGAACAACCTATAGCTACACAGAAATGTACACAAGGTATATAATACATATAGCATAATGTACAATAATATGCCATAATGACAGTGTAGTATCTTGGGTGATTCCTGTCATTGAAAGTTGAAAAGATACTTCGAATCATACACTTGTTTATGTAACTAAATATTAATTATTACTATTCATTACACCGCGGTAGAAAAGATACCCATGTGGCATTTTTAGTCTCTTCGTATTGTGGATTATGCCTTTTGAGAGGTCACGACTTCTGATCAGGTGGATGACTGTGTGACATGTGTAACAAGTGTGTGCATGCTTGTTTCGATTCAAATTTTTAAATCGGAAAAATACTTGCTGTCAATTCTTATAATTAATGTTAGCAACATAATTTAACAAAATATATATTTTAATAATTTTGTTTAGCCTTGACTATGGTTTATAATATTGTTTGTGTAAACTTCATCGATAGATGTGTAGCGCAGGAATTCAAAGTTTCATTGATAAATATCTCAATGAAGTGACCTTATTTTTCGTCTTTAATCTGTACATTTTCATGTCTTGTTTAGTTAATTTGGAAGTCCGTCTGTGCGATTTTTTGTCATTGATGTGCGGTGTAATGAATAAAATAATATACTCATTCCTGTGTCAGACAGTTTATATTGCAACTCGTGTATTTTGTAAACGTACATAACCACCTTCAAACAACACTCGTTATAATATAAACGGTCTCACACGTGAACTCTATGTCATATTTATCGTCTCTTCACATTGTGGAATATGCCTTTTGAGAGGTCATGATGATCGACTATGTCACGGAGTGTAACTCCGCATAGATCTTCATGCAGAAAGTGTCTTTAATCTGTGCATTTTCATTCGCTATAATAGAAACGGTCTCACACGGGAACTCGTTTAGCATTCTGTATGTAATTAACATCTAAGAAGGTTAGACAATATATTGTTGTTTCTGTTGTTATGACTAGATGTAATCGTTGTAGGTTGATAGTGATACACACTGCAGCGATATTTCACAGACCGTAATCAACAAGACGAGAAGTGTTCTGAATAATCGTAGTGTTGAATTCAGCCATACATTGACAGATCTCCTTCCGTTCATGCTTTACACAACTGGGGTGTTTGCCGTCAATGAACTTGAATACGGACCATATGTAAAGTTAGACAGCATGACTGAAACAAAAGGTACGTTTCCTTGTATTTTTTAAATGTTAACAGAATGCAAACTTTAAGCATTTGTTCCAGTATACCGTGTATACAAACAATCGTGGGTTGTTTTTGTTGTATACAATAATGTTGTATACGGATACCACAAAAAGCTTTTTAATTTTATACTCTTATTAGCATTTATGGATTAACATGATACAAACAGATCATCAGTTGTTTAGTAGCATTTCATTAAAGTGAAGTTAAACCCATTTCTGAACTGTTATTCCGAGGTGGGAGGTCTGGAATCGATCCCCATCGGTGGGCCTATTTCCAGTGCACCATGACTGGTATATCAAAGGCCGTAGTATATGTTATCCTGTCTATGGGATGGTGCATATAAAAGATCCCTTGCTACTAATGGAAAAATGTAGCGTGTTTCCTCTTTAAAACTATATGTCAGAATTACCAAATGATCGACATCTAATATCCGATGATTAATAAATCAGTGTGTTAGTTAGCTCTGTGGTCCAGTGAATTAGCTGCTGGACAATCAAGCTGACGACAGTGGTTCAAATCCTGTCAAAGCCGACTCACTCTTTCATTCATTTTTCTCATCTATCTCCCTCTGCCTATCATTCTCATTATCGTAATACATATATAAAGAATATTTCCAATTTCTCACACGATTTCCATCTGTTTCGACCCTGTCAGTCAGTTTCTGAGCTGTCCACACCATCGCCTATCTGTCTCAACTTTCTCCACTGATGCAGTCTCTGTGTTCTTCTCTGCATCCACCCGAAATCATCGTTCTCTACCGCTAACAGAGCTGGTCTGACCTACGACTCTAACGAAAGCCGGTAGTAGGGGAGTATACTAGGTGGTTACAAAAGCCTCTTAACAATGTCAGAAGTAACCACTGAACATTAACTGAAGTGGCCAGACTAAACACACAAAATAAGCTGATTGGAAATTGTAGTGTGTGACACGGATAGCTACAAGATACAAGCACATGTTGTGGTTGGAGAGACAAAGACTGGGATGCAAAAGTGGACAGTGAAAGACTTGAAACACAGGAGATGAAAGTTAAAGGAGAGAAAAGGAATGGGTCAGTGGAAAAACAACAACAACAACAACACCTATGTGCTCTAGTTGAGGCGTTAAACAAAACATACTTTAACTTTGTTTTTCCAGCTGCTGCAACACCAACAGGATTTTCTGGTTCAGCGGTAACACATTCTTCAGTAACATTGATCTGGATACCGGAGACACCTCAACCAGGATTAACAAACTACACACTGAACATCTTTGAGAGATCAGAAACTAATCCAAGTTCCAGTATCCAGATACAACATATAGATATACCAGGTAATTCTGTGTTTATTTATAATAAGCAGTGCAAATACCGATAGACGGCGCTGTGCACGGGCGCTGTTAGTAGGTCAATATTTATTTATTTATGCGCCATTACACATGTGAATACAGCTTATTAAGACCATCTTAAACACTGAGATGTACTGAAATCCACTGTGGGCAAATCGTACTTTGTGAGCAATGTAGTATATGTCTTGTAGTCGGTAGAAATCGAAGGAAATTGTACTAGTAATATAACGTTTACTTGGTTCAGATTATATATGAAATTTTATATTGCATTAAAATACATAATTAAATTACAAGATACCAAATCATATTTATTTAAAAAGGTAGAACATGTATTCTGAAAGCGATAATGATTAAAGAGAACTGTAGTAAAGTACTGATGCATATAATGTTTAAAGAACAATACAATATTGATGTTTGAACCCTCTGTTACAGCCTGTTGTAAACAGATATTCTATATATAGACAGCAACACGTCATTTACGAATTCCTATGCACAGCACTGGTTTTTAACAGAACAAACAAATTGGAACTGTTCTACAGAGAAAAACACCCCGTTTCCTTAAACAAATAGATACACATTTTGAAATTCAGGCAACACCCATAGTGATATTCAGGCAAAATTAGATTACCTGAAACCTTTTCACCATGTTTTTTATCATTCTACTCTCAAAATTAGTTGTAATCCATGTACAAATGCGTAGTGATTCATTTGCAACCCTATATAGCTGTTTGGTAGTGCTGCTAATATGGATAAATGTTATCTAGATTATGGCATTTTTGTTTACTTGGTGCAAAAATCAACCAGCCCCCTTACAAAATTGAGAACCCGTACCCCTATGGTATATATAATGTGTATATCACACTTTTGGCATGTTAAGGTAAATGAATTTTAAAGATTAGAACTCTGCAATCGTGGAATATTTAGACCTAAGTAACAACCTTTAATTATTGGTTTTTCCTTTATTGTGTTATTGTGACCTTGACATACACGACTGTCATAATATTGACTCTCTGTTTGGACATCACCCGTTATTCCCTTTGACCTTGATATATATTTCTTTATTAATTCAAGTGTTCCAAATACATTTTCTGTTCGTCCTACTCTATAGAAATAAAGATAAGAAAAATCGGGACTAGTGCCAACTGGTCAAAGGCCGTGGTATGTGCTTCCAATTATGTGGGAAAGTGCATATGAAAGATCCCTAGCTGCATTAGGAAACATTTTAAAAGGTTTCCTCTTGACGACTAAATTTCAGGATTACCAAATATTTGACATCCGATAGCTGATGATCAATTAATCAATGTGATCTAGCGGTGTCGTTAAACAAAACAAACAAACTTGTTACTGGGGAACCACCAATACTTTCTGAATAAAAGGTCAAAGGTTGACACGTAGTGTTGCTAAATATGTAAAAATTCGTCAATTAATAGATCAGTCGTGAAATCGAATGTTGCGGTATTTTATTTCCGGGTTTTCGCTAAACTAGGCAACTTTAATTGAGTTGGTATCGTTATTGACATTAATCAATAAACTAATCATGTATTTTTGTGTATATTTTGAAATCAAACATTTATCAGCTTTGAGAAAACTTTTCTGAGTGGATTACATCTAGTTACTTTTCATTGTCCATCAAATCTATTTTAGGAAAACGTTTTGCGCATGCGTATTATAGACAAAAGAGTTCATGTCAGGATTATAAATTTTTATTCAGGTGTACGTTTTAAATAATCTATATATTGTATTTTTATAAAATTTGCGAATGTCATGTATCCCCTATGTTGATCAGTAAGCTTCGTAGAATATATTTAGCCAGAAAGACTTTTAACATTAAAATGCCATCAATTGTTTTTCTAGACGACTTTAGTGTTCTTTGTTTCCACATATTTATTAAGATATTTAAAAAAAAAGAAAAAAAGAAAAAGAAAAAAAAAAGATATTTATTTTTTCTATTTCAGATTTCCAATTTAAACGTCCCAAATAAATAACAAGAATTTGGCTAGAGTTTTTATTAATGGCAACAAGAATATGAACATATAAGTCATTTTGTTTAGCCTTACCAAAACAAAGAACTTCTGATTTTTTAATGTTAACTTTAGCACCCGTAGCAACACAAAACATATTACAATGCGAAAAACTGACTTGACAGACTTAGCATCTTGACCAGTAATAATAGCATCATCAGTATATTAAAACAATAAAGAATTAAATTATTTAGTTATTTTTATTGAATTAATATCTTGATGATTCTTAATTATTCACTCGACCCATTAACCGGTAATTATGAATATGTACTGTCAAACACTCTGTTCGAAATTAATATACCAATTTAATTTTTTTTTTTTTTAAATGTTTATTGCCCCAGAAAAACAATAGATAATGTCAGGGTTGATGCCCCGAATCATTACCGTACATAGCAATTATACACAGAATATACCATGGAGCAAGGAGAAAAAGGGAAGGAAGAAAGCTAAAACCAGCAACATTGTAAAACAAACAATCATAGTCTTTTTTATATAAAAAGGCTGGTCGTTTAAATATTTTCCAAAAATCTTAACCAACATTCCCAGTTTTCGTTGAATTCTTTATGTAAACAATTCTTATAATACACATATTTTTCTAATGATAGCTTATCTTCAATATAATGTTTGAATCCAGTTTTATTGAGTGTGGTGTTCTGTAATTTTGTTTTGTATATATAATACTTTACATTTATAATTAACCAATTTACGAAATTGTTTTCCTTATTTATATCACCAAATAAAATCGTAGTTTTGTCAAACTGGAAGTCTTTACCTGTTTGTTGCAACCATTGTTCTATAAGATTCCAGAGTTCGATGACTTTGGGGCAAGCGTAAAACAACCATTGATTTATAAAAAATTTCATTTCCAAAATTTTAGATTCGTAATTTTGAGCAACCGACTGTTCCATATTCAGCATAAATGTTACTCCTAACAACGTGAACTGATCAGCACCCCAAGCTACCTTCCACTTTGCTGGATGGAAAACGTCTTTTGAAAACCTTTTACTTCCTATCCAGATAATATGTGATTTTGAATAATTTATTTTCAAGCCAGAAACATCAGCATACATATCTAGTATTGTTAAAGTACTGTCCAGGGACTTGGGAGATCCATCTAAAAAAAAAGGTAGTATCGTCTGCGTATTGAGGTAAAACAATTATACTTATCCAATTAATATCATTAGGTTTTAATTAGGTTTGCTAAAATTTCTGCACAGATGATAAAAATATATGGAGAGAGTAGATCACCTTGCCGGCAACCTCTTTCCAATTTAAAACTCTCGGACAAAAAAACATTGTGTAATACATGCGACACTGAATCATTATAAAGAGTTCTGATCCAATTTTTAATTGAACTTTTAAAGTTAAATATATCCAGAGTTTGTTCAATAAAACAACAGGAAACTGAGATAAATGTTTTTTCAAAATCAATTAATACCAACATTCCTGGTATTTTTTGTACCTCAGTATAATACATTATATCATATATTAATCGTATATTTTCACCTATGTACCTGCCCTTAATAAAACCTTAAATATAATTTTATCTACTACCTTTTTAATTCTGTTAGCAATACATCCTGAAGCTATCTTATATATACAATTTAGTAAAGGTAACTGGGCACCAATTTTTTAAAAACTGTTTGGGTTTATTTATTTTTGGTATACACGTAATAATACCTAGTTTTTGTGTAGTAGACATTTCTCTTATCTCATTACTATAATTTAGTGATCTAATAATGAAATGGCCTAGGTCTCTCCAAAAACACTTTAAAAATTCAGCTGAAAAACCGTCTGAGCCAGGACTTTCGTCATGTTTCATGTTTTTAAGAAATTCCAAAGCCTGACTGTATTCAATTTTTCCTTCTAATTCTTCCGCTTCTGCATGTGTTAATTTATTTACAACAATATTATTAATATTTGTAATATTTCTAATTTTTCGTGGGTTTCTTTTTGAGTATAATTTTTCATAAAATTGCTTTGTTTTTTTCTAAAATTTTATTTTGTTTGGTTACTACACTGCCATCATCTAATTCTAGTCTAGAGATAAATTTACTATAATAATTTCGGTTTTCCAAATTGCAGAAATATTTAGTATTGATATTCTTCTATCAATTTTGCTCTAGATCGAATGAGTTTGCCCTTTAATTTTTTCTTAGTTCTATTAATTGATTTCGCTTACTTTCTAACAAGTCTGAATTACTAGTATTATTAACTTCATTTTTTTCTAATATTTTTATTTCGTCAATAAGTTTCAATTCCAGTTTCTCTTCAGATTTGTTTTTATAAGTAGAGTACGCAATAGTTTTCCTTCGAATTTCCATTAGCAAAACTTCTAAGAAAAGCTGATCATTAACCGTGTATTGATATTCAGTGGTATTCACGAGAATGACGGGGAGGATACAGAGGTTGTGGTGAAGACATTCATAGAAAACGTACTCGGTATACCTGATGCTAACAATATTAATTTTCAAAATGTGCATTGCCTTCGCCCACAGAACGATGGTAAACCGAGACGGATAATAGCAAGGTTTTCTCGAAAACAGGATCAAGAACGGGTGCTAAACACTGTATAAAAAAGGTTGAGGGATAAACCGGATATAGCTGTATATCAACAGTACCCCCCCCCCCCCCCCCCCGAAATTAACCAACGGAGATCGGCCTTAATACCAAAACTAAAAGAATACCAACGCCGTGGAGCCAAAGTCAAGTTGGTATACGACCAGCTGTATATTGACGGACATGCATATGACCCATCTACAGACAGGAACCCTAGTATACCGAACAATCAGCAGTGGAGGCCGAGAAATCAGCCCGATCGACCACCCTCCCAGACCCAGGATAACAGCGAACGGTAGACCCCACTCACTGCTAACGACAGCTCAACACCCACCCCAGCTACGGCCACTGCCGACCCAAAGTAGGACACACAGGAAAAGGAGATGAGAAAGTTCCCCCATGACCTAAAACTTTTGTCGTGGAATGTAAACGGGGGCCTAGAGAAAAAACTAATTGATTTAAAGTTTTGTGCTTTTATAAGAACATATGATGTTATATATTTTTGTGAATGTTGGATTCTAAATAACTTTACTTGTGAACTCGATGGTTATAACATTATTATAGTACCTAGAAAAGGATCTAACTATAGACAAGGAGGTGGTTCAGTTAGTTTTGTGAAAAACGAATATAAACCCTATATAACATTAGCTGATGTAAAATTTGATAGTATTATTTGGTTGAAAATAGATAATTAAATTCTCCCGTTTGATTATGACCGTTACGTGTCTTGTATCTACGTACCCCCTTCACATTCCAAGTTTTATAAACAATACGGCTGTGATCTATTTTATGAAATGGAAAACAATATTGAACATTATTCAATTAAGGGCAAAATTATGATGATAGGCGATTTTAATAGCAGAACTGGAAACCAGTCCAATTTTATTGTAAATGATGAGAATGAGACAGATCGAGATGTATTTGATGTTGGTGTCGACAATACTTGTATTTATGAAAGTCTCGATGTTGAAATTACAGTAGAAGAAATTAACACAGCGATCAGCGACTCAAAAGGGATAACGCTTGTGGCCTGGATGGGCTTATAAATGAATATTTTATAGAATGTAACGAAATACTGTCACCTTTCCTGTTAATTCTGTTTAACAAAATTCTAAATTCAGGTTATTTCCCCAATAGCTGGCAGATGCAGTTTATTTGACACATACCAAAATAGTATCTTATCATATTTTTCTGAGGGGTTGGGCGTTCACAGAGGTGCCAATATAGAACAAGTTCATATCGATTTCTGTAAGCAATTGCTTGGCGTTAAAAAAAGGGTACCCATAATGCATCTGTTTATTGTGGATTGGGAAGATATCCCCTGTAATATCAAAGAATGTACAGAATACTTAAGTACTGGGTACAACTACTGACTACTGAAAACTGTATTTTCAAAAGAGCGTACAAAAATTTGGTAATATTGAATAACACATTAAATCTTGTTCTAATAACTGGGCAGGTTTTGTGATAAAACGTTTAAAAATGAACTAGAATGAACCAGAATGTCATAAGCAGAATCTGCTAAATGAAATTCAGATATCAACAAAATGTACATTATATAAATATATTGTAATGGATATTACTCTACAATTTTATTTGTGCAAGCACATACCCGCCCACTATAAAAAGTACATAACCAAATTAAGATTATCATCCCTCGACTTGGAAATTGAAAGAGGGAGATACCATAATATTGAACACAATAATAGAAAATGTCACCATTGTAATAACGATGTTGAAGATGAATACCACTTCATGCTAGTTTGCCCATTATTCCAAAACTTAAGAGAATGATATATCAAGTTATACTACAGACGAAATCCTTCTGTGATGCACACCCAACACACTAACGATTTAATTAATATTGGTAAATATATTTGTTTGGCATACAAGTTACAGCACTCATCTGTTGTCTAATATTATAAAAGGTTGAGGGATAAACCGGATATAGCTGTATATCAACAGTACCCCCCCCCCCCCCCCCCGAAATTAACCAACGGAGATCGGCCTTAATACCAAAACTAAAAGAATACCAACGCCGTGGAGCCAAAGTCAAGTTGGTATACGACCAGCTGTATATTGACGGACATGCATATGACCCATCTACAGACAGGAACCCTAGTATACCGAACAATCAGCAGTGGAGGCCGAGAAATCAGCCCGATCGACCACCCTCCCAGACCCAGGATAACAGCGAACGGTAGACCCCACTCACTGCTAACGACAGCTCAACACCCACCCCAGCTACGGCCACTGCCGACCCAAAGTAGGACACACAGGAAAAGGAGATGAGAAAGTTCCCCCATGACCTAAAACTTTTGTCGTGGAATGTAAACGGGGGCCTAGAGAAAAAACTAATTGATTTAAAGTTTTGTGCTTTTATAAGAACATATGATGTTATATATTTTTGTGAATGTTGGATTCTAAATAACTTTACTTGTGAACTCGATGGTTATAACATTATTATAGTACCTAGAAAAGGATCTAACTATAGACAAGGAGGTGGTTCAGTTAGTTTTGTGAAAAACGAATATAAACCCTATATAACATTAGCTGATGTAAAATTTGATAGTATTATTTGGTTGAAAATAGATAATTAAATTCTCCCGTTTGATTATGACCGTTACGTGTCTTGTATCTACGTACCCCCTTCACATTCCAAGTTTTATAAACAATACGGCTGTGATCTATTTTATGAAATGGAAAACAATATTGAACATTATTCAATTAAGGGCAAAATTATGATGATAGGCGATTTTAATAGCAGAACTGGAAACCAGTCCAATTTTATTGTAAATGATGAGAATGAGACAGATCGAGATGTATTTGATGTTGGTGTCGACAATACTTGTATTTATGAAAGTCTCGATGTTGAAATTACAGTAGAAGAAATTAACACAGCGATCAGCGACTCAAAAGGGATAACGCTTGTGGCCTGGATGGGCTTATAAATGAATATTTTATAGAATGTAACGAAATACTGTCACCTTTCCTGTTAATTCTGTTTAACAAAATTCTAAATTCAGGTTATTTCCCCAATAGCTGGCAGATGCAGTTTATTTGACACATACCAAAATAGTATCTTATCATATTTTTCTGAGGGGTTGGGCGTTCACAGAGGTGCCAATATAGAACAAGTTCATATCGATTTCTGTAAGCAATTGCTTGGCGTTAAAAAAAGGGTACCCATAATGCATCTGTTTATTGTGGATTGGGAAGATATCCCCTGTAATATCAAAGAATGTACAGAATACTTAAGTACTGGGTACAACTACTGACTACTGAAAACTGTATTTTCAAAAGAGCGTACAAAAATTTGGTAATATTGAATAACACATTAAAATCTTGTTCTAATAACTGGGCAGGTTTTGTGAGAAAACGTTTAAAAATGAACTAGAATGAACCAGAATGTCATAAGCAGAATCTGCTAAATGAAATTCAGATATCAACAAAATGTACATTATATAAATATATTGTAATGGATATTACTCTACAATTTTATTTGTGCAAGCACATACCCGCCCACTATAAAAAGTACATAACCAAATTAAGATTATCATCCCTCGACTTGGAAATTGAAAGAGGGAGATACCATAATATTGAACACAATAATAGAAAATGTCACCATTGTAATAACGATGTTGAAGATGAATACCACTTCATGCTAGTTTGCCCATTATTCCAAAACTTAAGAGAATGATATATCAAGTTATACTACAGACGAAATCCTTCTGTGATGCACACCCAACACACTAACGATTTAATTAATATTGGTAAATATATTTGTTTGGCATACAAGTTACAGCACTCATCTGTTGTCTAATATTATAAAAGTTATTACTTTTCAGACGCATATGTTATAACTGTGAATGTATTACTTCCATGCATGTACTTATTTAATATGTTTTGGTTTATATATTTTAATGTATTGTTACTTAATATGTTAGATCTAAAGTATGTGATTCATTGTATATAATAATTTAATTCTCCTGTGTGTTTATATATACTGTGTAAATATGTTGTGCTGATAAGCTTGTAGCTTAAAGCAATAAACGAATTGAATTGAATTGAATTGAATACTTTCATTTGGAATATCATCTATATTTTCGAGGTTACACATGTATATACAGGTAGAGCTTACTGACATTTAACATTTTTTATTGTTTCTTTAATGGAATCAACGTAACATTTTTCCTTAAGTAATGAATTATTAAATTTCCATAGTCCTTTACCTTTGACATAGTTACGAATTTTCAAATATAGAATTACACCTGAGTGGTCCGACCTGTAGCTACTATTAATAGACACTTTGTTTACAAAAGGCATTAAATTTTCAGATAAGAGATAAAAGTCCAGTCTAGCTTGTTTGAAGGGATTCTTTTTTTCTCCATGTATATTTCTTTTACGCTGGGATAAAGTTCTCGGAATGGATCTGTAAATTTATATTTTTCAAAATGTTTAAAAAGTTTAGCTCTAGCTTTAGGGTTGTTTATTTGTATATAATATTTTGTATATAAATCTTTATTAAGTACCAAGTTGAAATCCACGCAGACAATACATTTTTCGTTTTCAAATTCATCTATAAGGTTAAAAATATTTTCTTAAAATTCATCATTGGGACCATATATACTGAAAAAAAAAAGAAACTTCCGTTTTGTACATATAGTATTTGTTGTGTTAAAGAATTAATTGTGTAATGAAATTATATAGGTAGTATTAGCCTTGAGCTGTATTATCAGGATTCATGAATTTTATCGATTATTTTTGCACTGTTAATCGTCGACAACGTGAAATTCAATTGGCACGTGCATGCATGGTTCGACATGTCCCGTGTAGTATTCGGTCAATTTGTTTCACTTGTCTTACTGACATTGTTGTCAAGTGAACGAAAACGCTTCAAAATTTGTAAAACAATTAACGTTTTTTACATTGTAGCATTTTTAATATGCCAAGAATACCCAATAATTTACGCGAACAGGCGATTGGCATGCTTGATGCTGGCATGTCGACAGAAGACGTTGCAAGGCATGTTGGGAGTTCTAGTCGAGCGATACGAAATCTTCGCGTAAGATTTCGAACGACAGGAAGCACCAACGACTTGCCACGTCGTGGACGTCCGCGTGTTACAACCGTGGTCAAGACCGCTATATCATGAACACGCATTTGCGCAATCGATTCCAAACTGCCACTGCTACTGCTGCTAACACACCTGGGCTTCATAATAACCGAATCAGTGGGCAAACTGTTCGTAATCGTCTGCGGGAGAACGGTTTACATGCACGACGTCCTTACGTCGGATGCGTTTTAACGCAACGTCATCGTCTAAATCGTCTTAATTGGGCACGTGTACACACTCGTTGGATACGGCGACGCTGGAATACCGTTCTTTTTTCGGATGAATCCAGATTTTCTTTACAACGTGGTGATGGCAGGGTGCGCGTCTACCGTAGGAGAAATGAACGCTATGCTGACTGTTGTGTTCTTGAACGAGATCGTTTCGGGGGTGGGGGTTGTGTCATGGTCTGGGCAGCCATTGCCCATGGTTATCGTTCACCACTAGTCGTCATTGATGGCACTTTCAATGCTCAACGTTACCGCGATGACATTCTCGCTCATCACGTCATTCCTCTGTTCCATAACACCGCCAACATCTCGATTTTTCAGCATGATAATGCCACCTCTCATACAGCTAGAGACACTGTAAATTTTCTTAGGACAAATAACATTGATTTCATTGATGACTAGCCCGCTAAAAGTCCTGATCTCAACCCCATCGAGCATGACTGGGATAGTCTGGACAGACGATTGAGGCGTCGTCCCAACCGACCCGCTAACGTCAACGAACTTCGTCAAGCGCTCATTCAGGAATGAGCGCAATATTCAACAGGCAGAAATCACCACTTTAGTCAATTCTATGCGCCTGCGATGCACTGCAGTGGTCAATTCAAGAGGTGGTCATACCCGTTATTAAGTGCGTGTTTTTATTTTTAACCCCTACCACACTTGGTCAAAATTTCTCCCAGTTTATGTTAACCTATGGCCGTGATTTTTGCACCAAACGATGCATCATGGAACACTCTTTAATTCCCCCGGTTTGTTTTCATCAAGTTATGTTCAAGCAAAGTTAGCGGAAGTTTCTTATTTTGTTCAGTATATGTTATCAAACGTAATTCTCTCCCCTTCGATAGTTATGTCAATTTAATTACCTGAAATATCGGTATACATTTTTTGTAATGTATATTCAAAATTATTGTTCGAAAACGAGCTGAAGAAGCATTTATATCCCCATTGTGTTTCGATATAGTGTTCTAGTTCACTTTTAAAATGTGTATCTTGTAGACAGTATATGTTTAAGTTCTTTTGTTTCAAGTAATTTAATACGTCTTTTCTTTTTTCCGGATCACCCAATCCCTGACAGTTAACTGTTATAATCTGTATCCCAGACATTTTTCTATAGATAAAGTAAACATTACATATAGGCAGACTAACCTAAAATACACAACTTGCGGTTTACCTATATCGAATGAGGAATAAAAGGAACTTATGAGTGAAGTTCCAAGTTTTTGTTTTATTTATGTCCAACAATTTTTAAATAGCAACAGAATTAATGACGCAATCTGGCCTAATAGGCCATCAGCAAAAACGTCGACCTAGTAAATATAATAATAAAAATACCAAGTGTTATTTGAGAGGTTTTGCATGACATTTGACAGTGTAGCATCTTGTCCACTCGGCCAAATAGGCTTCTACAAAGTAGAAGCACCTTAACCGGTAAATATGTCCTGTTTTGGTAAGGCGCTTCTTAAGAAGTTTTATAATAGACTGCTTAAATGTGATTAGTGTACATTTAATTGGAATACATTTTCATCGTTAGGCTGGAGTACTATGACTTACAATGTCACCAGTTTGTCCAGCTACTGGGATTACAAGTTCACCTTAGTGGCGACAACCTCTGCTGGGACGTCTGCACCTGCGACTACATCATACATCAAGACAAGTGAATCAGGTAATATTACACATGGAATATATTTTACACACACAATGGAGAGAACACTGTGTGAAATTGTTATAACACATGTTAACACGTGTAGGAGTTCGATTTAAAGGCATCTTGATTGGCTGATCCACTGTGTAACAGAAAAATCCACCTCCACTGAGGGGATTCGAATCACAGACTCTCAGTACGAGTGTCCAGCGCTCTACTAACTGAGCTAATAAATAAATGTCAACTTGCTACTGCTAGTAAGAGCACTTTATTAGTTTTCGATATTCGACCTTAAAATGGTATTCGAATATTCGACGGAAATGGCGAGAGAATATTCGAATGCCAACTAAACAACAACAGACTCTCTTTTATTATAGTTTGATTTGTGTAATAGACTTTTAATAACCCCTAAAAGTTAATAAAAATCAATACTGAATTACAAATATCAAATTATTATAAACACGAAAATAATGAAGCAAGGTTTTGCAGTAATGGTACATTACACAAAAACAGCATACCTTTCATTTTAAACATGCTTGGATTAATTCAATAGTTTGATTTTCTTTAATTGCATAAATAATGGTGTTTATCTCTAATAAGAGTATTACAAAGTTTAAATAGGATGTTTTCTTTAAGAATGTTAAATCATATACCTGTCTCTAGTGGTAATCTTAAAGGTCCACAATCATGGCACATTATTAATACACAGTATATAAAAAAAATACATAAAGATTACATTATTAACCATAAAAAACAAAAATACCACCCAATTATTAATAAAACGACTTTTTGTAAAACGCTCGGGGAAAAAACACTGATCCAGTCGATTTGACCTGCATCTGACCTATGACATAGCATCAGGTGAATTCCACTCATTCATTAGTAAGTTAGCATGGCGACAGCATGTAATGATTCTTCGGAAAATAGCTAATTCTTATCGGACGTTAGTTTGGACATTTGTCTGTTAATTCTAATGCTACCTCGACTGGTGAGGAAGAAGGAGAAAATCCGTTAGGGGTACTTCCCTATCAGTTTGAACCGTAGTACACCGACGATGATCCGTAGAGCCAAATTCGGTCAGCCTATTTGCAGCACGGACCCGGACGTCGCCCGGTGATAAAAACAAAGCGCGAATGTTAATGCCGAGGTGTACATTGTTCATATTTGGCACAAATATACACCTCAACACGATGCATTTATACATGTTAAAAAAATAAATGTAGGAAAAATATTTTTTAGAAAAAATACTAATTAATATTAACTGATGACTGGATAGCATTTAAATAATTGATGTATTGCAATTATTATTAAAAACAACAAATACACGTACATACATTAAATATGTTTTTAAAAAACATCATTAAATATATTAAACAAGGCGCATTCATCGTCAGTCTAATCATTACGTGGTTACAGACATGTACAATTGGTACCTGTTTCGTTTACAAAATATGAAAATGGAAGATTTTATTGTTCGAAGTTAATCCTTTAATTGGTTAACTAAAGGCTTATTTGCAAAAGCAATACATGTCTACAGAGTTCGCAGACATCGAGATCAAGGAATCTAAGTGGTTGTGTGTGTACTGCCAATATGCTACGGTATCTGTGATTATGTAATGTCGTTGTAAAGAGGTGTTTTCAGACGTCGGATGCACGTTTGTTCCTAATTTGCTCTATCGATGTCGGAAAGTGTGAATTCCGTTGTAATGAACAGAATAACACTGATGTACGTTTGTTCCCGACAATTTGTGGTCGGATGGTGTAAATGTCGCAGTAACGACGGACGTTGTAACGAGGTCAGACTGTATATGTTAAAACAATAAATGTAGGAAAAATATTTTTTAGAAAAAATCGCATTAATATTCGGTAGGCCTTTCTGTTTTTGTCTTCGGGCGATGTTCGGGATATCGTTATGTACAGCCCGAACATGACAAATGCGATTTATTTTCCAAAAAATATTTTTCCTACATTTATTATTTTAACATAATATATAAATGCATCGTGTTGAGGTGTATCTTTGTGCCAAATATGAACAATGTACACCTCGGCATTAACATTCGGGCTTTGTTTTTGTCTCCGGGCTTCAAATAGGCTGAGCAGGCGGGATACAGGCTTGGAACAGACAAGTTCTTTAACACAGGTTATGGTGCCATTCCCATCGACCATCTTAGATAATTGTCGTAATCCCCAGGTGTGAAGTGGTCATTGCAAATCGAATCCCATCTTGACGGTCCTTTCCAATATGCACGTGTTCGGTATAAGAACTGCTTCCATGCAAACAATGTCGGTTTGTCTTTCGGAAAAATATGCGAACTTCTTTTGCCTTTAACTGCAGCTTTTGTACATCCATACACCGAACAATGGTTCACCATGTTTCACATTTGAAAGATATCTTCAAAATAATATTCCAAACATACAATTCAGTTCAATAGAATAACATTTTCGCGTTTTAAAAATACACGTGTTCCACTTCCATGCTGCGAATCACCGGTTCATGTTATGCCGGTTATCGCGTCACGGGGTCACGTGACTTGACTCTTGGAGTTCGGAGGCCTTTTGGCAAGCGATAGGGAAAACGCGACTTTTTATTGCGAATATATTAAAAACGGGTAAAAAACATTAAATTTATTTTATTGATACTTCATATATATTGTAAAAGGTATACGTAGATACCGACAAAAAAAACCCCTCAGATATTAGAATACCTGAAAATACTATTCGAATATTTCGAATACCAAATTAGCGAGTGAATATATTCAAATATTAGGACCGAACACTGCACTTTATACCAACACTGCTCCATACACCCTCCACAAGTGAAGCTAGGTCTCGGATCTGTGGGTCATGGGCAGTTGAAGTTACGGGTCCTGACTGGGTTATAATTGTATTTTAGTGTTAAGAACACACCCAGTCCCTACGTTGGCTCCAAATGTAACAGAAAATTCATCCTCCACTAAGGGAATTCCAAATACCACCTCTGATATTACCTGCAGCGCTCTACCAACTGAACTAATAGGGCAATTTCCACTAACTGCTGCCAGTAGGAACGTTTATACCAACACTACTACAATGACTTGGACGCTAAAGCTACACTATACACTGCAATTTACACTACTGTAATTGGGTTGAACATGTTTTAAAAAAGTTCTTTGTATTATATAATGCTATCGAACGTTATCTACATCTTAGATATCAATGTCCTTTCATCTGTAAACTGCTGCTCTTTATTTACTCACTTGTTCATTATTTAATCATACAAGTAGATATAGTATTATACTTTAATATATGTACGCTTATTACTCATATGAATGACAAAACCATTAGCATCTCTTTACAAGGACGCCGTGTAATATATAGATATATAGACAGATATTGCTATGAATATACAGTTCATAATAATACGAGTTATATCGTTTTAGCACCCATTGCAGCTGAAGACTTCAACATTATAATAATTCCAAATAACTACACAACTTTAATTGTAATCTACAAATGTCCGAAACAGAAAGATGGACGAAATGGAGTCATACGGTCTTCCAGCTTAAAGTTCCAATCATTGCAAGTAGGTTTATGCTGTGTACATGTGTGGCTGAGAGTGTTGATGTGATTATTTTAATGTAACAAGTTACATCAAAATATTCATGGCATATTATATCTTATAACATAACACCGATTCACACACGAAACGAATACAGTATGCAGTCGTTAGTTTTATGCATGTTAATTATTCTGTCTGCTGTGCTGTAATTGGTTTTGTTTGTCTTACAGACAGATGTTGAAAACCCCATCAATAGTAACAAGACGATTGAACCAACTGAGAATTGTGAATTTAAGACGACTGTAACCATTACCCCTGAAGTGAACTACACGTTCTATGTAGGTACCAGTGCTAAAAACAGAGATAATAATAATAAAACATTTAATATAGAAGGTGAAACAAACTGGGGCTTTTTAAAGAAGATAAACATACAGTTTCAAGTTATACCCATTACTGTTAGCTTTAATACAAAAATAATTGTGTTACAGTTTAAGTTTAAGTATTATGTTTGAAATTATACATTTCAGTGCCATGTCTTATTTAGGGTATGCCAAAGGTTTTTGTTTTGTTGTGATAATACAATATATTATCTTGATCAGTTTAAATTTTGTCTATGTGTCCTCCGTGTAGTCTATACGCTGATTATAGGATACTTTTTTAACAGACAAAAACAACATTAACTCCCATCCTCAATAAACAAACAACTCTCGCGTCGGCACATAGGTGCATACATGCACTCACGCACGCACGGGCAATAACATAAAACCAAATTTAATAATTAATTCTATACACCCACAAGATCCAAATATGCTTCATTCTGGTCTCTGTAGGTACGTCTAAAGACCATTTCCCTCGGGAGTGAAATTTCAAAGACTTTCTACACTGTACCTGGACGTAAGTATATTAGTGTGTGATATGTTTGTTATGTGTGAGTATGTCTCTGTGTGTGTTGTATGCATCTGTGTGTGTCTGTTTCTCTGTTTCTGTTTCTCTCTCTCTCTCTCTCTCTCTCTCTCTCTCTCTCTCTCTCTCTCTCTCTCTCTCCCTCTCTCATCTCTCCTCATCTCTCTCTCTCTCTCTCTCTCTCTCTCTCTCTCTCTCTCTCTCTCTCTCTCTCTCTCTATGTGTGTGTGTGTGCAACTATGATTATGTATATTGCCACGGCCAGGTAACTAACAATAACAAATGTGATGCAACTTGGATAAAAACAGAACGCAGTAGGCTCAGACGTCAGAAGCTTAGGTCCATCCGCCCTCTCCATCTCAACTCTAAATATTATGCATTGCACTCCACCACCCCTAGTTGAAAGACGAAATACTATGACTAATTCTTTAAGTAGCTGACATCACCCAGCGCCTATAGAAGTCAAGTCCCCACGCTAAGTAAGTACCCCCATGTAGGGCACAAAATTATCATCTACATTCACACACCCTCACATGGCATCACGTGGATGAAAACGTCAGTTCACCACAAATCCAGACCATATTACATCTAAACGACAAAACCGTCAAACATGGCCAGGGCTCTATCTCTGCACTGTGCAGAGTCAAATGGGCATTTGCCGAATGACCATGTTTGTTAATGTTTCTGGAATGGACAGCATGCCCAAATGCACCCTAAAACAAATTTAACGCACTTTGTGGCACGTTGTGCGATAATTGCAGGAAATCAGCGTGAAATGGTCAGATTTTGGCGAATGCACGTGAAACTCGGGGAAAAGATTGGGGTAGTGATGGATATTTAAAGCTGCAATGCTCGCAATGATGGTTCATTTCCATTTCAATGTAGACGAGTTACAAGATGCCAAGACTAAGCCTGCCGAATCGAAACATTGCAATAGGCCGCCTCCAGTTAGGTGAATCGCAGTCAGCAGTCGCACGCCACACGAACGCCCACCAGAGCACCATTTCAAGTCCCTGGGACAGGTACCAGCAGTTTGAATCAGCTGAAGACCGGCCCAGAAGTGGAAGACCTCGCATAACAACTGCAGCACAAGATCGCTACATCCGGGTTCTGCACTTGCGTCACCGAACTGCCACAGCAACGAACACTGCTGGACGCATACCTGGTTTGAGAAGGGTGTCTGCACAAACCATTCGGAACAGACTTCGAGAAGCTGGTTTATGGGTTAGGAGACAATATGTTGTCCCCGTCCTGCGACGTCAACATCGACATTTACATGTTCGTTGGTGCACGAATGTACATGGGTGGAACTTGGGAAACTGGCGGCGAGTATGGTTCAGTGACGAGTCACGTTTCCTTCTACAGCGACGTGATGGATGACAACGTATTTATAGACGCCGAAATGAACGTTTTGCCAACAACTGCGTCGCCCAAGTTGACAGATTCGGTGGAGGGAGTGTCATGATGTGGGGAGCCATCTCATACACCGGCAGAAGTGAACTTGTGTTCGTACAAGGCAACCTGACAGAGAGAATTCTTTCAGCATACGGTACGTGTAACAATGGATTTCCTACAGAATGAGAAAATTAATGTGCTGCCATGGCCATCAAGATCGCCAGATCTCAACCCGATTGAACATCTATGGGACGGACTGGACAGACGTGTACGCGAGCATGACCCGGAGCCTCAGACGCTTCCGCAACTGTCACATGCACTGCAGAAAGAATGCGCTAGGATTCCACGTGCTCGGATTCAGAGACTCATTCAGTCTATGCCAAGGAGATGTCACGCAGTGATTGCTGCTGCTGGTGGCCACACAAGGTACTGATTTCAGCGCCCTCGTGCGAAGCTGTTTGGTGACGAAAACGCCTCCACTACCGTCAGTCCATAGCAAGAACGTACTGATGTCACATTTCACTGTGATACGATCATAAATAACGATATTATGCCACTTTGTATTAAAGAGATAATTCCATGAATATTTCGCCTATGCGTTTCTTTTTTGACAGAGTATATATACTAATAGAACGAAGTACGGTGATCACACCAACACTAGCAGGATACCACTGGGCTACGTCCCGCCCCAACATCTATGGAGTCAGGACGTCAGCTGTGACATATTGGCATTCAATCCCACATGACATCAAATCTTTACATTTTTATAGATATTACCACTGAAATGTAATCTACAATACCAAATATTTCCTTATTTCTTTTTCTCAGTATATCTATATATTCACAGATAACTTGTCTTTCAGATTCTACTAGCATCGATCCAAACCGTGTCCACCTCGGTCAATTACTGATATGAAGACTATGTGTCAGAATTACCAATGTTTGACATCCAGTTAGCGATGATTAATCAGTGTGCTCTAGTGGTGTCGTTACACAATTACCTTCTGTTTAACTCTCTCAATCAAATGTCGAAATGACCATATGTTAGACGCTAGATAGTCGTAGTTTCAACTGTTCTCTGGTATTGTTAAATAAACATTCCTTTCCTGTTGGTCTGGTTTGGTAGTTACACCCAAATACGATTGAAACCTGCTGCCTGTCTGCAATACCTTCAACCCATTGCCATTTAGGCCCTTTCATGAACAAATGCAAATCAATTGCATATCATAATTGACATCATATTATTAATTAATGTCCATAAAGTCCAATGGTTCACGCAATCCATAAATATTGGGTATGGCCAGAACAGAACAGAACAGAACTTTATTCAACTCAGATCACTAAACGGTGATACACTGAAGTGCCACGCGACTGCATGAATGTGTTGCATCTTCCACGCATCGACAGAATCACAGGTCGATGATGTCTTATTCGTGGATCAGGGCCCACTCCAATTAATGTTGCTCTTCATTTGGTGTGTACATGTGCGTGTGTGTGCGCGCGCGTGTGTGTGCGTGCGTGTTCTTGTACAGGGTGTATACCACCAAATCAAATCCCATAGACGACAAGTTGTATAACTTGTGCCTAATCCATTAAAATAAACACAACAAAAAAACAATAAAATATGTTTCAATCAACAGACGACAATAGTAACATGTGGCTAAACCTCCTACCTGCAGCATATCAATCGACACGGGTATAGATACTACCACCTCTCACCGTTAAAGTAAATCGGAACCAAATCAGGGTTAAGCTGCTCATTTCAGAGATAACGGGTAGCATCTATGACTACCCTAGTTCCGCACCAATTTGAGTAAATTGTTTTACAGGTACCCCATACATGTTTCAAGCACAATGCTACTTGACACATAGTCCATGAGCCAGAGGGGTCGGTCGGGGTCGGTCGGTACCATCTGGGGGGACGAATGCTAATAGTGATTTTTGTCAAGGCCTACATCCATAGGAATGGAAAATTTATGATAGCATTGCAGGACTCACAGCTTTCTATGTGTATCTACCCGTTATATTTTTACAGAATTGCTTAAGGGTGACTATATTAAAAGCATTGTAAACTATTTGTCAGGGAATGTTTAAGAATACAACATTTTGAGGATTGGGAGATAATGGATTGTCAAATTAAGATATATTACCAATATTGAAATCCTTTGAGGATTAGGGTCTCGTATAAGACTTTTTTGTAACATTATAAAATACAATTCACAGTTTTATTTTTCAGTAGAAATTTAACATAAAGTTTAGGCTCAACACCTCAAATATTCTCTGTAAACGTTCCAATTACAACAAAAGCTCATTTGGATATCCAGTTATTATTTACATCCTATAAATAAAGTTTTGTTGCAGGATTTGCTGTGTAATTACACATTTTATAACCCTACCCTTATTTCCTCCACAGTTATATTTGTACAGAATTGCTAAAGGATGACCATATTAAAAGCATTGTAAAATATTTCTCAGGGCATTTAGGAAAACAAAACTTGGGAGATAATGGATTGAAGATTTCAGATATATTACCAATATTGAAATCCTTTGAGGATTAGGGTCTCATATAACACTTTTTTGTAACGTTACAAAATAAAACAATTCACACAGTTTTATTTTTCAGTTGAAATTTAACATAAAGTTTAGGCTCAGCACATCAAATATCCTCTTTAAAAGTTACTAAATAAAACACATTATAAAATATTTATTAGGATGGGCAAGGCAAAAATAAGAGAAGAGCAAGTTAGTTGAATATAAATTTCAGAAATAGAAGCAATCGTGTCATCCCTAGAGGGTTAGGGTCTCAAGTAACACTTCTATTTTTACATTACATAGTGCAATTTCTACCATTTCTCAGCAGTAATTTCATTTGAAGTTAAGGTTGACATCCTCAAATGTTCTGTTTCAGGGATTGTATTGCACACAAATCTATATTAAGCTGCTAAATACTACTTAGGTCCTGCATGTAAAATGAATTTGACGTTATATGTTGGTGAGATGCCATTGAAATGATCTCTTATTAGACTAAAACCGATTAAAAGTCTACGTTATGGATTTACACCCCATATTGATCATGTATTTATTGTTATCTTTGTAATATATCTATGACTACAAAGATATTATTGTTTAAAATTGTATCTTTGTACAGTCCCTGGAAAATACTAACATATTATAACATGGCCACACACAAATAGGCATACTGTTGAATCCACAACTTAAAAAATCAAAACAACACATTTTTATTGTATTCAAGTTTACTTATTTATTAATTGCATCAATACACTGATACGTGATTCAGCTGTACACGTTTCCTAAAATTTAATATTAATGCATTACACCTTCACAATTATGTTGAACTAATCCAGACATTGAAAATAACATGACAGGGTGTGTCATACCCCCTGCTGAAGACAAATGATAGAGCCTTATGTCTCCTGAAACTAGAGGCTACCACGAGTTAGTACTTCAATATTTTTCAACCACCATTTAGCCTAATACAGACGAATCTATCTCGGGACAACATTGATAGACTGGAGGTGGCTCTCACTGGTGTAGCAAATGTTTGAAATTTTATGTTTCTGGTGCATGTGTTGGACCACAGTCACTGGTAATGGATCGTACCAATGATAAAACAAAACCCCAAGCTGAAGTTGCTTGAAAACAAATAACCTCATTTGGAGGCTAGCAAGGCAGACAAACACAGATAAATGGAAAATCCAAAGTTGGACCGAATTCGGTATGAGTACTAGAGATTTCAATATGAACCATCTCAAAGATACCTGCCTACTATCAATACATCTTGTTCTGAGCCGATGATTGTATTTCAAATTGTGAACCAGAACCAGAGCATTTCAGAATAAAACTACCTTTATAAACTATTGCCGTACTGATGAATCAAACAGTTTGCAAAGGCATAAGATGGCTATTTCATTATTATCTTAAGAATGGAATCATTCTTAATGCTATAGACATCATATGATGGTGATTTCAAGGCTTGTACATATGTTTAGTGGTATATGATTGCTGTAGACGTAGGTAGTTGAGTCCTTGAAGTAAAGATGTACAACCATGTATAGCATGAAGCTCTAAAAGTATTATGAGACTACATGTAGCTTGGTCAGTTTACTATTTAGGCAAAAGCCAACCAAAGAAAAAAAACCATGGTTAAAGACTTGTACCAAATGAAATTTGACAGCCTAGCAGTTTGCCCAGTTTTAGAAGTTAAACAATCTCTAGAAAGATTTGTTCAAATGTCTGTCACACAGAAATGAAGAGTTTTCAGCATTTTTGATGCCTCACAGTTACATAGATGCATTGCTCAGCCTTCTACGAATATCTCATGTGGGAATTGCACTTAAGGACTATTAAGTTAGTAATTCCACGGTGCTCTGCTTTGACAAGCTGTATTATATCACATACACACCGACTTATTAAGCACAAAACCTATCTTCCAATTGAGCACCCTGATATGTTTGAATCCTTTCAGATTGGCAACATTTTTTATCAGATGTATGGCAACAATATTTGTGGATTAATTCCTAAAAACCACTAAGTTAAAGTGAACAAAGGGTTAAGGCTAAATTCTGCTGCTAAAAGATACAGCAGAACATCAATGTGTTATCATAAAGAGTTTCCAAAGCCAAACGTTTAAAGGGATTATGACTATATTCCATAGTACTGGTAGTAAGCCTCATTCAGTGTTGATTAAACGAATTTGCTGAGAACATCTGTACTGCATAGGCAGTTTCAGTGGATACATACTGCCTTTGACTTGATAAAGAACAATGTTATGCGGCCTAGCTTCAAGGCGAGCGACTATATATAACAATAAATCTCATGACAAAATCAGAACACGAAAAGCTGAAACATTAGCCATTTGTCACAAAAAATTAACAGAAAACCAGTCACTGTTTGCGTGCATCACTGTTGACTTGGTCCAGGTAGTAAACAGTGATTATGTTAAAATTTTAGAGGTGGCAAATCAATATTGCATAAAGCAAAGTATATATCATGGGACTTTTACTAAGAGCAATATATTTTGAGCTCCGTGGTCTAGTGGATAAGCTGCTGGACAAGCTGACGACTGGTTCAAATCCCGTCAAAGCTGGCTCACACATTCATTCATCTTTCTCATCTATCACCCTCTGCCTATCATTCTCATTATCTTAATATAAAAAAAAACACTTTACAATTTCTCCTACGATTTCAATCTGTTTCGACCCTTTCTGTCAGTTTCCTCCAACTCTGTCTTCTGAGCTGTCCACACCATCGCCCACCTGTTTCAACTTCCTCCACGGATGCAGTTTCTGTGTATTTCCCTGCACCCACCGGACATCCTCGTCCTCTGCCGCTAATTAAGCTGGTCTGATCCACGGCACTAACTAACGACCGCCGGTAGTAGGGGTGCATAGTAGGTGGTTACAAGTGCCTCTTAACAATGCCAGAAGTAACTACTGAACACTCCCCGAAGTGGTGAGACTAAGCCCACAGCTAAAAGCTGATGGGGAATGGCAGGTGTGTGGCACGGATAGCCACAAGAGACAAGCACCTGTCGCAGTTGGAGAGACAAGGACTGGAATGTGGAGGTGGACAGCAAAAGAAGTTGAAAGATAGGAAGAGTTGCCAGATCGGGAAGAAATGAGATGGAATTCAAAGGAGAGAAAAAGGAAAGGGGGAAGTGGGATTAAAAAACACCAACAACAACAACATATTTTGTAAAACAAATGAGAACCTTTCGGAATCAGGTTACCAGTATCACCAGTTTAAATACTTTCCTAGTCAAAGAACGAAGGAAGGCAGTATACACAAATACACTTCAAGGGAAAGTGTTTTGATAACAAATATTAAAACAATATCCAAGGTTGTATGCCATCCGGTGTTTTCAAGTTGACTGATGCTTGCTATTGCATGCAGCTGCTTATGCTGCAATCGAGGGACACAAGTAAGTTGCCTTTAGCTCAGAAGAGAGAAACTATATTTTGTGCTTGGCATTTCAAGAGATCACTGGAGTTCCATTGCTCTCACAAATGTGGTCCTGAAACTGATGCAAGTATCGTTGAATCTGTATTGACTATCAAAATGTTTGTAGAGTGGCCAGTGTACTTAGGAATCAGAACTGTGTGTCTAATTTGAAGCCATTCCGAAACATTACAAAATGTACCAATAAATGTTCACTTCGCCTATTTGTATCATACTTCTTCCCTTTCATCTTGAAAGGTAGAAATTCACGTGTCCTACTTTTTCAATTCCAGATTAGAGCCTGCCAGGATATGTTTCTGTTCTGTGCAAAGAAGGGCAGAATCTTAAAGTGTAACTATGCAGGGATTGTTTGATAAAACATACACAACATGCAATCAACCTTGAAATACACCAAGCGTGGGGTTGTTTGATAAAACATAGTATTTACACAACACCCAATCAACCAGATTGTAATATAAAGTATAACCTAGTGACACCAAGTGCCGTGATACAGGCTGGCAAATAGAAACAGAAGAAGACTACTATAGTATATAGCATCTATATTGACTGGTTTAGGCCATCGGTCTACAGGCTGGTAGGTACTGGGTTCGGATCTCAGTCGAGGCGTCGGATTTTTAATCCAGATACCGACTCCAAACCCTGAGTGAGTGCTCCGCAAGGCTCAATGGGTAGGTGTAAACCACTTGCACCGACCAGTGATCCATTACTGGTTCAACAAAGGCCATGGTTTGTGCTATCCTGCCTGTGGGAAGCGCAAATAAAAGATCCCTTGCAAATAAAAGATCCCTGTCGTAAAAGAGTAGCCTATGTGGCGAGAGCGGGTTTCCTCTAAAAAACGGTGTCAGAATGACCATATGTTTGACGTCCAATAGCCGATGATAAGATAAAAAATCAATGTGCTCTAGTGGCGTTGTTAAATAAAACAAACTTTACTATATAGACTTGTATAATGTTCATAATTGAAGATTTTGACAACCAGGTTGAAGACAGTGATAGGAATGTAGCACAGCAATTTGATATCTGCAAAATATGCATCCATCTTTATGATGGTATGTTTAATCTATCAAGGCAATGTATGCATTTACAACTGATTTATTGTTTCGACTTGGTCTTGTATGGCAATATGATTTTAAACAATAATATTTATTATCACCTGCATATAACAATAAATATATGATCAAAGTACATTTTAAGTTGACAGGAACCTTTAATGGGTTTATATTAAAAAATAATAAAATTTGTATTAACAAATATTTTTAAAAAGTCATGCTCATGTTAATAACTTCATCAGCAAATAGCTTAACAAATATTTTATATATGGATGATCTAAATAATTTGTGGGAATCTAACAAACATTCAGGTACATTAAAGCCCTGAAAACATGTAAACCTAAACTTCAACTGGAATTACAGTAAAATGGCGAAAAGTGCATTAACTAATAATCAAACAAAAAGTGTTATGTGAGACCATTTAAATGATGTTACTATTGCTTCTATTTCTCAGATTTATATCCCATCAACGTTGTCTACCTTTAGATTTGCCATAGATATTTTTATAAATATTGTATGATGTTTTTATTTAGTTATCCTGTTAACAATTCCTTTGAAATACTGCTTTTGAGGAAAGGGGTTACCAAAAGAGTTGCTACACAAAAACACTTCCAAAAGAACTTTATATATAGGATGTAAATTTCAACTAGATGTCAAAACAAGCTTCTGCTGCAATATAATCCTTCAAAAAGAATATTTAAGGTGCAGAGCTTAAACTTTATGTTAAATTTCTACTGAAAAATAAAACTGTGAATTGTATTTCACAACTTTACAGAAAAAGTGTTATCTGAGCCCCTAATCTTCAGAGGATTTCAATATTGGTAACATATCTTAATTCACCAATCTATTACCTCCCAATCCATCAAGTTTTGCATTCCTAAATGTCCTAACAAATATTTTGCAATGCTTTTAAACTGGTCACCTTTAAGCAATTCTATATAATTATATATATATATATATATATATATATATATATATATATATATATATATATATATATATATATATATAACTGTCGTGGAAATGGGGTTAGGGTCACAAAACGGGTGGATACACACAGAAAGCTGTGAGTCCTGCAATGCTTTCATAAACTGTCCATTCCTAGGGATGTAGTCCTTGACAAAAATCACTATGAGCATTCGTCCCCCCAGGTGATACCAATTGGCCAAATTTTAGGTCCTGGTTCATGGACTAACAGTGGTACTAGATGAAATAAAATTGCATAAATGTTTTTGTACAGATGAAAGTAATTTTATACAACACACTCACTCACATTTATCATCAATGACAAGACTTGTGGTAGTAACTGCTCTATCAAAAGGTGGGCGCACCACCTCAATCTTTGACCCAGCCGGAAGTTAGTTGGTTTAGTACTACTTATAAACATCACGTTACCGTTCATCCCAAAGATCTTAACACCTGTAGTTTTGTCATTCATGCAACGTACAGACGCAAAACATCTACATCATGTATTAGCCTTCCCTTTCTCCGGATCTTGCTCGAGCTATTTTTAAGATGAAATGATATGTGATATCTACACTCAGTTCTAATCCATGAATGACAGTGCATACGTCAACGCCTTATGCGATGTGTGATTCTGTAAAAGTTGCCGAAGCAGGAAATTGGGCAGGGGGTGGTGGTTCTAGTCTTAATCGATCAACATTTTTGGAGGTTCGGGGTTCGACCACCCCCTGCACACGACCGGAAACAATGCAAACAACATCTCGTCTGCAGTCATAAACATTAATCTGTGGTCAATTTTAATCTGCAATTGATTTAAATATCTATGTTTAAAGTGTTTCAGTATAGTATTAATGTTTTATCCGTTGATGTTTTAATTCCTTTTTGCAGACACTACAGACAGCTCGGGTCCATCAGACTACAAGACTTCTATGATCACCGTGTCTGTTTTGGCGGCAATTGTTACCACTGTCCTTGTTATACTTAGTGTGATATTTTTCTTGTAAGTTTAATTCTAATACAACTGGCATATAAGATTTGTTCTATTGGTTCATTTTCATGGTAAATCAGACGATATATATATGCTGTTATGGGCAACCGGGATGTTCCACGATGACAAAATTCCGAGAACGCGTCTGCTATACTGTCACTTAGTTTTCTGTGTTGAGGTTTCGTTAGTATAGTAATTCCGCGTCGTCCATTATATTAAAACAAACATTACTAACTTCAGATGAAAAATGTTTTTGTTATTATTTTAATATTATTGTGTGTACCCACTGACTCCAAGTAAGGTCTAATCACTGATCGCTCGCAGCAATCAGTTCGATCATGTGTATTGTCGCCTGATCTTCTTGTTTCTGTTCTTAAATATGGTACAGACTAGCCGGGAGGAATCACCACTTAGATGTGCAACATTTGGTGCATAGTTGTTCTCTGCGGATTTTGACTCTCTAGGGGGTCCACATTGATAATCCACCTGGTGCCACCCGAGCACCCTTGAGGAATTTGAGAAAATCAAGATGGCGTCCAAGATGGCCGCCAAATGAAGGAAATAGCTATAACTTCTTTATTATTTGACACAGAACAATACTTTTTGTGTCTACCCCATGGTTTTATGGGCCAAGGAACCCATTTGATAAATGGGTCACGTAAATCCAAGATGGCGTCCAATATAGCCGCCCAATCGGGGAAATGGCTATAACTTATTTATTATTTGTCACAGAACAATAATTTTTGTGTCTACCCCATGGTTTCATGGGCCAATGAAGACATTGGTGCCATCAAAATTCAGATTTAATAAATGGGTCACGCAAATCCAAGATGGCAGCCAATACAATATGGCCAATGAACCCATGTATAGAACTGTTAAACGTTAAAAACCCCTCATATATTCATGAAAGGTATATTTGAAAAAAGATTAAAACATATGTTGATTTAAAGATTGGTGAGTGACATAATTTCACTTTGTCATGGACGAAATAATGTAACACTACAGGGTTCCAAGAATGCCAGACCCACTAGTTGAGTCAAATCTGATACTAGTATTCAATGTCAGAGGGAATTAAAGGGGTGAAGCTAGAACAATTGGAAATTCAAGTAGATACATGTATCATACTGAACATCTGTATATGGTTATTAATTACCAATATATATAGTTAGAAATACGGATACCTGGCCAAAAATATTGAACTGCTGAATGTGGCATTCATTCCGGGACACCCTGTATTACAGTGACTTCACTGACCACTTTTAAAATCCAATGGAATGTTAAAGATCACGGCCATGGGTATGTTGTATGGTGTGGTGTGAAGTGAACATGGTAGCCTATGGATGTCAGCTGCTCACTTTAATTGTCAGTGTCGGCATCGGAGTCAATGTCTTCTGTGTTCAGACTCAGGGTTCGTGGATTGAAGCATCCTTCTTCACCCCCACACTTACAGAAGATGGAACAACCAAGTTGTGCTGAAGTGCAACTACATCTCATTGACGAACAGGGTTGATCGGCGGCACAGGAACACTGTATCATCTTTATTACCTCTTCAGGTGCAAACTGCCTTTCCTGTTGGACGGTTAGCGGCTGTAGGGATTTGAAGTGTTCATCTCTCACCCACCCATAGTCACAAGCATTCATCACCGGCGGATCAGGCTCAAGCGCTGCTTTCCATATTGATGCCTGGAGATGAGCCCGTTTGACATTTTCTTCGAATGCTTGTGACAATGGGGGTAGAGATTGCAATTTCGGCTGTATGGAGGCCCCTTTCCTTCCCGTCTATGTGACCCAAACTCTGTAGCGAACATCTGACATAGAACCATTTGGTCTTATTGCTGTGCCGTAGCAGGCAGCAATGTAGGAGGTGGCTTCACTGATGACTGCTTTCATGTCAGCATCTGGATTTCCAACGTATTCGAACGTATATCCAGATTCCAGGACTTTTACAGCTTTCGTTTTTCCAACACCATAGTAGGCTCCTACTGTGTCACAACCTGTTAATGCATGTGCTGCTAGCAAATCTGCAACAATGTCCTTGTGCCTTTTGGCCGTCTCCCCGATATTCACGGATACCCGCTGAGGGCTGGTAGGTTCCATGAATATCATTGCATTCACATGGTGAGCATGGTAGAAGTGCAAAAGGAGCACAAAGACGTCGGTGTCATCGCAGACGACCTGGATACATGTGCAACCACCAGCCACTAACTTCATCATTTGTTGGGGGATAATGACATCGGCCTCTTCATGGGTGGTTCTCAAGTCATGACGCTCCCTGACAGAGCCTTCGCCGATTTCCAATGGAACCGGAGCCTTTCCTGTCACGACAGCAGACGTTGAGTAGTTTCCCAGTTGAACTTTCTTGGACAGATCGATGCAAATAAGATCTATCAGTTGTTCCTTGTTCTTGGACCCTGTCAGCATAACGGACTGTGGAGGGAGTGGCATTTCTAGTGTCAGGTGATACTGCCTTGATGACTTTGAGGACTGTGAAGATCGAGTATCACTTATAATGCTGTAGTCTTGGTATCTATCAAAGATCACATGCAGATGTTTACATTTGTGCATCCTATCTAGTACATACTGAATGAAGCCATTGACGTAGTCCTTTACAGTTCCATTAGCTGGCCAGTGAATCACCCAGAGTATGGCACATCCATCCAGAATGATGGCATTGGGCTTTGCTGCCACCCTTGACGACACTTCAACTTGCAGTTTCTTCTTTAAAGTAGATTTGGACTTTGCAATTCGAAGAGACGGCAAGCCATCCTTTTCTTCAAACATTGCGGTTGGTATTGGGGCTAGCTCGTACTTGAACAACTCTTTCACATCAATATCTCGTGAAACTGAAAGTGCCATAACCCTTGAGAACAACAGTCCTGTACCAATGTGGCTCGTAGGAACATTCTTTGCTTACTTCCTGGTGGCAGCCATCGTTACGACCTTGCAGGAGATAGTTTGATCAAAACTATCGGGCCATCCTGATTCAAAGTCCTCCAACTGCTTCGCACCAATGTCCACCGCATTCTCAACATTTGTTTTCTCTGTAAAGACCCCTCCTGTGACGATGTTGACCAGCTCATTGTCACCCTCACTAACATCAAATGGATCAATGCATTGATCGAGTTTACCCCAAATGGCTTGTCTGTCTTTTTGGTCAGCCTTTATTCGCGAGGGCAGCTCTTCTTTGTGCGTGGTTACCGAAACTGTTGAAGTAATATGTTACCCTATACTTACCTGTAGGCTACTGTACTTTCTGCGACAAATAATGGTCTGTTATACCTAGGCCAAACTAGGAATCAAGGAATTCTACACTCAAGGTCCAGTTCTGGACATGCCAAATCTGTAACTGAAAACATGTGCTTGAGAAAATGACTTTCTCTCCTTCTAAAACAAAAGAACTAATCAGGAGAGACACCTAGTGTTCAAGAACAGAACTGAAATGGATGAGCTTTCATCACCATAGGGAAAGTGCATGTAACTGTGTTGAGATACTATAACAAATTAAACTGTTTACGGACGAATATCAACAAAAGCGAATGGGCAGCCTCATTTCTTACCTAATAAAAAGTTGGCCGCCATCTTGGATTTAAGTAACCCATTTATTAAATCTGCATTTTGATGACACCAATGGCTTCCTTGGCCCATAAAAGCATGGGGTAGACACAAACCTTATTATTCTGTGCCAAATAATAAAGAAGTTATAGCCATTTCCCCAATTTTGGCAGCCATATTGGACGCCATCTTGGATTTACGCGACCCATTTATCAAATCTGAATTTTGATGGCACCAATGGGTTCCTTGGCCCATAAAACCATGGGGTAGACACAAAAATGATTGTTCTTTGTCAAATAATAAAGAAGTTATAGCTATTTCCTTCATTTGGTGGCCATCTTGGACGCCATCTTGATTTTCTCAAATTCCTCAAGGGTGCTCGGGTGGCACCCTTTGGATTATCGATGTGGACCCCCTAGAGAGTCGAACTCCGCAGAGAACAACTATGCACCAAATTTTGCACATCTCAGCCCAAAATTCGCATTTGGCACCCCGACTAAGACAGGTCTATCAGAAATAATTGTATCACAATCTGAAGAACTCAGTTTGCGATAATAAAATTAGGTGAAGAAACTAATTGGGCCGAATTTGCAATGCCTGGTTTTGACTGTTTTAGAATGCTTAAACACCTGCGTTTAAAAGAAAAATGACTTAGTGAATTTACCCCATTAGTTTTAGCCCACATTGAAAATGTGACATTAAAAGGAATCAAGCGTGACATCACTGAACAGTATAAGAACAATTATATTATATTTGTGTAAGTGTAGTTCTAGAAAGGCTATTGTTATACTTACAATTGTGACATACATTTTTAGAAATACATGTAGAATGAACATATCAAGGAAAACATTTATTTTGACAGTGACCATTTATCAAATCGTAGACCTCTCTGAACACCCCTCTAAAGCACCCCACAAAAACCCCAACAACAAAAAACATCTATTGAAATTCTAACCAATAAAATTGAACTATCTGTTATTGTAGGTATGTCAGACGGCAGAGATCGAAGTCAAGATCTGCTGATTATGACAGGAAAACAACGGTCAACCGGCAATCAAACCGTGGTGACGCACTATACGAAGTCATGGACGGACAGACGCACACCGCACACACAACGGACGTGTCTCGAGACGGTGGTTATGTTAATTCACCAAGGTCACGTGAAGAGGGGGCTTATGTTAATTCGGGGCAAGCTGTTCAAATGAATGAATATGAAAAGCTTGATGTAGTATCGACCACACCGCAAACTACTTATGATAAGTTAACGAGTATCTAAGTATATAATACAAATTGTGATAGTAAATATAGCTTGCTGGTGGCTGTGTTAATGTGGGATCTTGAAACAATGACTACAATAGGCCTAATGAACATTATATAAACGTATACAAACTGTCGCATATGAAATAGGTATTAACTTGGAAAGAAAGTTGAACAAGCCGGTCAGAACAGCATTAAGATCCGTTACGTTTATGTTACAAAGAAACGATCAGCATAATTGGTAATTTAAAAAATATATTTTACCAAAAAGGTATACACATTTTATGATTCCTAGACCCCATAGAAACGTTTTATTTAAATTTAGAACTGGTAACCTTCCCCAATGTCTAGAACCAGGAAGATATCACAGGCCTCCAATCCCATTATTAGAACGAGTGTGTCCCTTATGTCGGCATAGTGTTCAAGATGAAACACACTTTTTACTTTTGTGACCTTTTTACGAAGATCTTAGATATCGTTTAATTGTTAACATGCGATCTTCGTATGCCTATTTTGAAACCCTTTCAGTTTATAACGAAGTAATTTTAATAATGAAAGATGAAAATCAATTTTTAATAGCAAGAACTCTTTTTAATATGTTTCAAAGACGAACAACATTAAAAGAAATAAATAAGACGTAACGTCGATTATTTTATTATGTACACTTTACTTTAGGTGGTTTCTGTGGAATACAATTATTTTATAATTTTATATAGTATGGTCTAATTATGAAATTAGATTTTTGTTAACATTTTAAAAATTATGTAATGTATTTTTGCTTTTGACATGTACATATTAGATTTTATATGAAAGATATTTCGTATTTTATGTTTTAAGTGTCTCATGGGCTTATGTAGGCTGGGTGACAATACGTGATTGTATATAGTATGAATATTTTATGTGTATTGTCATGTGACACTCTAATAAACAAAATAAACAAAACATATATTAATTACAGATGCATATATCACACCACTTCAAAGGCATAATGGAAGGTCTGGTAAAACAGATATATTATGAACATAAAAAAAATGTATATAGAAATCCGTATACAAATTTTAAACACAAAGTTTCAAGACTACAGATTCTATACAACTACAGATTCTCTTCATTTAAACATTGTATATAAATATGTTTCTTACTTGGATAATTTGTTTACATTATTAGTAGATAATACCTGTATTAATTTAAGCATAGATGGATGGGTTGTATAATATATTTCTATATGTGTATCAAATAGAGACACATGAGTATTAAGGTTTAACATTAACTTATTAGTATCCAATGCATACATGGCATCTATATAAACATCGAAAGTGCATACATCTCATACGTTTCTGCAGTAACTTTAACACACACCCACCCACCCACACACACACACACACACACACACACACACACTTTAAACATATATATTAAAAATATATCATTAAATATTTCTTGTCATGTGTATGTATCAAATGTTATCTTTCTGTCATGTATAACTGATTGGCATCCAGTGACATCGAAAATCTATGATTCCAAATTTCGCCACAAAAAGGTAATTTCTGAACATTTTACAAAAAGGTACATTATTACAATAATCTTTTAGTATTGCAGACCAGCGGATTTGTGCTGTTGGCAAGCATGTGTTCATAGAGTATATTATAATACACCACAATCTTTATTAATTCTTTGTCATTAAACACATATACTTTGGACACAAAGTATTATATAGATTTAGCTGTACTTGTAATAAGTGTTGAACGGATCCTTTCCAATCTAGACTTGGCTGTTTTCACACTTCTGTCATGGTATTCGCAAGGGACTCAATCGAATAGTTTTTGCTTCTTTATTTATTCTCAGGCCTCCGTTTTAAAATTATAAAACTAATTAGTTTTATGCATAGTCTTACTAGTTTATATTGTCAACATAAATATAGTTTGAATTGTATTATATTGTAAACAGAACGCTATTACGGCATGACGTTACAGACAGTATTTACTTCTTCCAGGATAAAATGCACTTCGTTACACCTTCGAGATCTCCATCCCACTTCAAGATCTGGAGATTTCGGAGATTTCCTCTTTATGTTATTCTTTATTCTACCTTAAGCTAGTGTGTGTACGTGTGCGTTCGTGCATGCGTGCGTGCGTGTGTGTGTGTACATGTCGGGTGACGCTCTCTCCTCAAAAAACACAAACAAAACAACGACAAACTAAAGAGACAAAGCAGAAAAGGAGAAGATAACCCAACTGAATAAATAATTTTAAACCGTAAATGTGATATTTCACGCCCAGATATTGTTAAAATAGCAAAATTGTGAAGTCAAACAATGTGATGCCAGACAGGAAGACAATTTAAGTGCAATATCGCTTTGTTTGCATTTTATTGCTATGCGTACGGGAACGTATTTTAGTAGTTCGATATTAAAACTTGAGACATGGTTCAAATGTTTTGGTTTAGCAGCAAATCGTAACAGTCATCAAACAGTTCATTCTATCATGCCTGTAGTCTCTTTCATATATCCAACAAGGAAAAGAAAATGAATATTTGTATAACAGCACCTCGGCACAGAAATATTGAAAATTTCATATTTTCAGGAAAAGAAGACCAGTTCACAAGTAAATAGGGTAATTTGCAACTTTAGTCATTTAAAGGCGTTATTTCTCCTTTTCTTCAAACCAATTGTACTGCATCAAATAACACAAGTACTAGTATACTTATTCTACACCTTTGAAACACCCATCATTTGGATAGAAACTATTCTGTTCTCTTCTTTATCCGTTTTCTCCCCCTTTTCTGTCCCCTTGTTCTAATTCCTGACTTTGTGTTGTTCTTCATGAATTAACCAATGCAGTACATCATTGAACTGTCTGTGGTGTGAACATAATGTAAATATATAAATATATGTCCCATAATGTGTATGTACTGTATATGTATGCATATGTCTTCTATTTGAATTAAATTATTATTATTGTAATATGTCCATGCAATTATTAATCCGCTGTATAGCCACATCATATGGCTATACAGTGCAATCTGTAAATGTGGCAATTCATGAAATAAATAATTTAAAAAGCAAAATTTTTTTTTGTAATAACACATCAGGCCATTTTAAACTATAGCCATTTGGTCTTAAGCATATTGTTTGTTATTTCAACAGGTGGCCTAGATACAGAGAAATAACGCGATCTACTTCAGCCCAATTACTTTAACTTTAATGTTCAAAGAGTCACAACCTCCATTCATTTGGTAGGGTTGTTGTCAATAATTCCACATATGCTTGGTGTAAAAAAACAACAACGTCATACATCTATCATAATCATATAGAACAACTAGTATAGACAGATTAACAAAGGGAAAATCAAATATAGAGTTTAAATATAGGTTATTTTTATATCTCAAACTCTTTGTTTTTAATTGTACGTTATAATCAAACATTTTTTGTCGTTTCAAATGTCCACAAGACATACACTTAAGAAAGAACATATAAAACATCATGTTACGTACCTTCTAGGGGAATTGCGGTTTGAATTTAGGGAGTCTAACTCGGGTCTGAAAACCCCATTAGTCGAGTGGCCGAGCACAGAATTGTGCCATTTGGTACCCACAATTGTTCTAGTTTGTGATCTTGCATCTTTAAAGGGTACTGAATACGAATCCAGGGGTTACACACTTGGCACCCTTGACGATTTATAAAATATTCAAGATGGTGATCATGAAATTTGTTTTGAACTACCCGTGTTACCAAATGTTTGCGTCGACTTTGTGTTACCAAATAAATCGAAGATTTAACGACACCCAGCACAAAAATACACATCGACTATTAGGTGTCAGAAAAGGTACTTATGTGGACATATTTATACAATTATGTAAAACCACAATGCAAACAGCTTTGGGGGAAAAGTATTATACAATTAATTCTGGGTTGAATTTAAACATTTCTGTTGCCAAATATATGATTTCTTGTTGGCTTCAAATTATTACATTCCACCAAAATGATTCGCACACTAACAATGTTCACACTGGAGAGGAGGGTCCTTTAAAATGAATGAATTAGTCAAATACGTATGCCCGATGCGGGCACAGCACAAGACTACTTCATCCTTCCTAAGAATGAAGCTTGTTCGCGACCGCACCGTCCCAATCATCTTGCCAAGTTGAAAATATAATTGTATTGGTTAATATGATATCTAAAATCACTGTCGGGATACCTACTCTGTGACGTGGCAAATTCAAAGCAGCAACATGTGTCTTTTCATTGCCCAACACAATGTGACATCTTTATTTGCAATAAAGGCACACTTTCGTATCACCATCCCAACCAAACGATACTCCAGTTTTATGTTCTGTACAGCTTGGAGACACAAAAGTGTGTCTGTAAAAATAATACATTTGGATGCACATGAATCCAGTCTGATTAACATTAGCTCTACCGGTCTTAACCGGTGGAGCAAATTTTAATCAGATTGCACATGAATCCTTAATCTGTTCGAGAGCTTTAACGAATGCCCAAATTTCAGCAGTAAAAAAAAAAATGATGCTGAATCGGGCAATTTCATGGAAATTATTGTGTCTAATGGGAAAACTAGCAGAAGCCACATAATTCCCATACAAAGATGGCAATTATGACAAGCACACAGTAAAATCAGAAGAAAACAACACAAAACATAACCAGCAATTTTAACAAAATTGGTGCCATTTACGACTGGTGTATTTGGTATATTTAGCATAACGTTCTACCTTCCTATGTATCTTTATATCAAGCCTGAATGCATACATAAGATATTTGGTATTTCTGATTGTGCAATTTTGACATCAGAGTCCTACATGGCAAAATGCCAATAAACTGCATGTCGCCAACACGACCACAAAACTTCAATCGTTAATTTAGTACCAAAACAAAAACCATTTGAAAGAATAATAACGACAGTTCAATTGAATCATGGGACGTTTTGTCATACCATTCAAAGCAAATAGTAGTGGTATGTATTTCTCACAGTTAGTTGTAATTTATGTTAAAATATATAGGGTATATTAAACAAGGATAAAATAAAATTAGTTTAGTAGTAAAGGTGTGTGCCGATATTGCTAAATATACACTTTTAAAAAAACTTATCGTATTTTCAGGCAATACAAATTCAAATTGTGCATCACTATCGCAATGATGAAGTGTAATATATGTGATAACGTTTGTATATGCACAGCATCATAACAAAATGGTATGTTTTCATAAATTACCATGTTCAGTACATGCATACCAGTAGAACATATCACATGTTATTCTTTGCCAATGAAAACTATTTTCCAATATGTAACATGGTGTAATCTACTACATATCATTTGCAGCTTATGTTCGTAATTTTAGTTATGGTCAGCAGTGTTATATCCCTATTTGAAGTAAGTGCCTGTTTTCCCTTCCTGTTTTGCACAAGTTTCTAACTCAGATTAATGTATGTGTAAAATAATTACATGGCGGAATTAAAGCTAATTATATATCTATAGATATAAAAAGTCAGCATACGAAGTATACTAAATCTGCTCAATCATACACATCAAGAACTGATGGTAACGTAGATTGTCAATTTAAAGGGACATTCCTGAGTTTGCTGCATTGTAAGATGTTTTTGACAAATAAACTATTTATACGATTAAACTTACATATTAAATATATGTTCTTGTTTAGAATATCAGTGTCTGTATATTCAATGTGTTTCTGGTCGTCTCAGTATTTGTAAGAAGCTCAAACTGGATTTTGTCTTCAAATAATTTCGTACGTACGAAAAAATATTGTTTAGGAAATAAAATCAAATTTAACCTAGTACAAATATTATAACGATCAGAAACACGTTTAACATACAGACACTAATATTGTATGCAGTAAAATATATTTGATATGTAATTACAATCGTTAAAAAGTCTCTGTCAGTCGATAACATCTTAAAAAGTGCAGCAAACTCAGGAATGTCCCTTTAATAGATAGGTTTTACAACCGTTACTGTTACATTTAGTCATAGGTCAATACTTTGAGTGTAGTTGATAACGTCACAGCAATTTGCTTCCCGCTATTTACCATTAAAAGGCCTGCTACATGTAATAACTTTCATTACTAGTATATGTTTAAAAATAGCTAAATAACTTCTGGGAATGCTGCCATTTTAAAGTCACTAACCGTGCTGATCTTCGAAACTAGCTAAACGATTAGTACTGTTACCAAATCTTATTTGGCTGAATTTACGAAGCCTGTTTTTCTTAGTCCCATGTATTTGTATAGTTACACGCGTGTAAGACACAAACAGGCTTTGTAAATATGGCCTATTATGATTATGTGTAACAGTAATTGTGTGGTTGTGAAACCTTATCAATGGAACGCTAACTTATAAACTGGAACTATAGTATTGTCCCAGTTCAGATACATACAAACATATATATACTGCAACACACATGGGAAAGGTAAGCGAATTCATATGTGAATTAAAATAGACAAGAAATTTAATTAGTTTATATATATATATATATATATATATATATATATATATATATATATATATATATATATATATATATATGTGACTGAAATTAATCTCTAAAGTTGGTGCGAACAAAATAGCGACCGTTTTGTTTCCAAAATGGCCGCCAGTTCATCATAAAAACTGTATATCTTTAGAAATGTGATTCTTGTGTCAAAACTGATATTTATGGGCTCAATGATTTCATTAAAACTATTTGTAATACTGTCAGATGTTGAGTTAACCAACATTCAAAATGGCTGGCTAAAAGGGCGATAATTTTGGTATAAATATCGAAGCATATGTGTAACATGACTTAGGAAAAACAAATGTTTTTGTCAAATATTAGGTTTAGATTGTTGATACGTTTAGTTAGCCTGTTTTAAAAAATACTAAAATAAAATATAACAGCAGACTGTAAATAATTGTATAAAATAATAAACCAAGATATTGGACAAATAGTTCCCCAGTAAGAAAGCGTTGTTGTCGTTATAGAACTATTAGCATCCACAAACACCTAACTACTAAGGCCTGAATAAATAAACAAATTAATGAATTAGTGAATGAGTGTTTGTATTAATGAAATAATGTTTAGCACACAAATTCGTGAGGGTACTTCACAAAAGCCACTTCAGGTCCATTCCTTGACGTGTCGAGGGAGCTTTGTATGTCTCAATGACCCAAAGAGCTATACCAGGAGGATTTTTGGCTCCTGTTAGGGATACCCAGGCTCGATAGGTCGATGGGTCGATGTGATGAAACCGGACTGATATGATCTAAGTGTGAGGTAACCCTAACAGAAACCAGAGGTATTGAGTCGCAAGGCGCACTCTAATAGACCACAATAGCATATATATACAGCTATTATGACTACACTCTTGGACTTAATTATCGATAAAGTTGACCAGTTGCAGGAATACAAGGTATATTGTTTTAGGAAGACAATTTGGCGGCTACCAAGTTTGTTGGGTCCCTGTATCAAAATACATAATATTGCGCTTCGCTGAACATATATTACCATCATGGGTTTTCGTGCTATGCATTTGTCAACAATGCATTAATTCAATCATACATTATTCATTTATTCATTCATGGTTTGGTATCGTAGTTTTTGTAACTTGTGAGTGCTAATAGCTGTACCCATTACCATAGTTTGACACCCAATAGCCGATGTATTTTTCGTGCTGGGGTGTCGTTAAACATTCATTCATTCATTCATTCCTTTGTAAGACGATTAAAACATACTTTGTGATACGGAAATACTTCTTCTCAAACTTATAAAAGCACGATTGTAACCGAAGTTTTAATTTCATTATTTTTGTTGATAAAACTGATTTTTAGTCATTACCGATTGTGTTTCTAAGATGATTGAACTATATTTTACAGCTTTGAAATGTTTCTTGTTTGATTTGTGAAAATATTAATTACAATAATTATGTTTTGCAATTACAGTATAGTATATCTGTCCCGCGGTATCAAATATTCTTAAGTTAATATTAAACTGGTGTGTTTGTGTGTTTATGTGTTTGTCTGTGTGTATGTGTGTGTTTGATTGTGTGTGTGTGTGTGTGTGTGTGTACACGTACATACTCAGATGCACTCACGCATGCACACACACACACACACACACACACACGCATACATACATAGACATATGGAGACAGAGAGATGCATACACAGATAGAGATAGTGACTGAAAGAATACAAGAAAAAAAAGTCATATAGAAAGAGGGACAGACACAAAGGGGGAGAGACAGAGATACGCAGAAAGACGCATATACAGGCGCATGAACATACGCACATACATACAATCACACAGACACACGCATACAAACACACACAAACACACAAACATAGATACAAGCACACACAAAAACACACAGACACACATAGAGAGACACACAAAACATACAAACATATACATACAAATAGAAACATACAAGCATACAAACAACTCCAACACACATACACATAGAGACGCAGAGAGAAGAAAACATATTGCCAGAGAAACACAGACGGAAACACCGATATACATACTAAGATACGGAGAGTGGTTAAAAGAAACCGATGGAAAGAGAGCCACACACACACACACACACACACACACACACACACAAACACACGTACATACATACATACATACATACATACACACATGCATACACACAGATACATAGACATATACAGGCGCACACACACAAACTTAAACACAGGGAGACACGCACATATATAGGCCTAAACACACAAAAATACAGACACACACAGACACCCCCCCCCCCCCCCCCCCCCGACAAGCAAATACACAACACACTCAGACACATACACACGGACACATCACATACAGAGACACTGACATCTCTGTCAGTCCGCCTACCCGTCCGTATGTCTGTCTGTCTGCCTTTTCCTCAGTCTGCTTGTTTATCTGTCTGTGTGTCTGCTTGTTTATCTGCCTGTGTGTCTGTGAGTCTATGTACATGTATCTATATATTATCTCTATCTGTGTATGTGAGTGTGTGAGTGCTTCTGGTTTTTATGTCGTGTGTCTTTGTGAGTGTTTAGGTGTGTCTCTATGTGTGTACGTCTAAAAGTTAGTGTATATGTGGGTGCTTTGCGTGTCTACCTGCGTGTGTGTCTGGGTGACATGTATCTATGTGTGTATGTGTACCTGTGACAGTGCGTCAGTGTATTTGTGTGTGTCTGTGTCTCAGTGTACCTATGTGGGTGTGTATATGTGTGTTTGTGTGCCTGTATGTCTGTGTGCTTGCCTCTGTGTATTTATGTTATGTATGTATGTATGCGAGTGTATGTATGTATGTGTGTGTGTGTGTGTGTGTGTGTGTGTGTGTGTGTGTGTGTGTTTGTGCACGCGCGCGTGTCTATCTGCATATTTGTGTCTGTCTCTCTCCTTTTGTGTCTGTCCCTTTTTGTATGGCTCTTTTTTCCTTGCTTTCTTTCAACAATTCTCCGTATCTGAATATATATATCTGTGTCTCCATCTGTGTACATCACTGGCAGTACGTTTTCTTCTCTCTGTGTGTCTCTATGTGTGTGTGCTGGACCTGTCTGTGTGTTTGTCTGCCTGCATGTTTTTATTTGTATTTATATGTTTGTGTATGTTTTTTGTCTTTATGTGTGTCTCTATGTGTTTATGTGTGTTTCTGTGTGTGCTGGGATCTGTGTTTGTGTGTCCGTGTGATTGTATATGCGTGTGTGCGTCTGTCCGCGCATTTCTCTCTCTATCTCGCTCCCCCTCTTTCTGTCTCCATATGTCTATGTGTCTCAGTGTGTATATGCGTGTAGGTAAGCGCATCTGAGTATATGTGTGTGTGTGTGTGTGTGTGTGTGTGTGTGTGTGTGTGTGTGTGTTTGTACGTAGCTGTTTGCCTATGTGTGTGTGCGTGTATGTGTGTGTGTGTGTGTATGTGTATGTGTGCATGTGTATGTGTCTGTGTGTGGGTATCTGTACGCGTGCCCCCCCCCCCCCTCTCTCTCTCTCTCTCTCTCTCTCTCTATCTGTGTATATGTGCATGTCTGTGTGTGTCTCGCTGTGGGACGGTGCGAGCATCTATGTAATTGTCTGTGTTCGTATGTGTGGGCGTTTGTACGTACATGTTTTTGTGTGTATCTATGCGTGTGCGGGCATCTGTGTGTATATGCATCTGTGTTTGAGCAGATATCTGTGGGTCTGTGCCTATTTGCCTCAATTATTTTTAGATATATAATCTACACACCACATTTATTATTATACATATTATCTGCACTCCCCATTCTTTATTATACATATAATATGCATTCCCCATCCATTACTATATAAATATAACCTACACTCCCCATTCCTTACTATGCATATAATCTGCACTCACCATTCATTATTATACATATAAATTATACTACGTGTTCAACACCATATAAACCATTATAAACACCACCTGCACCATTATTGTACACAAACTCTACATACACTCACCATTCATTATTATATATTTTTCATCCAATAGCCGATGATTAATAAATCATTGTACTCTAGTAGTGTCGTTAAACAAAAGAAACTTTACATATAACCTACACTCCGTATTAATTACTATACATATAATCTACACTCCCCATGCAGCACTATACATATTACAACCTACACTACCCATTCGCTATTATACATATAATCTGCACTATCCATTCATTAGTATACATATAATCTGCACTCCCCCTTCATTATCAAATATATATAAACTACAATATTTAATCATTACTATACACACCACATGCACTACCCATTCATTATTATACGTATAATATACACTCCCCATTCATTATTATACAAATAATCTACTCTATAATCTACTATATATATATATATATATATATATATATATATATATATATATATATATATCTATAAATATGTTACTATGCATCAATGGGCACCCCCTGTTCATAATTATACGTATAATCTACACTCTCCATTGAATATTACACGTATAATATACACTCCCCATTTATTAATATACGTACAATCTACACTCCCCATCCATTACTAGATATATATAATCAATAATCCCCATTTATTATTTTGAGAATAACTAACAAACTACGAGGAATTATAAATTATCTGTCCCGAGTGAATGAATGTTGTACACCAGAGCCTTTGGCGAGGGTTTTATAATATTTATTCACGAGGGACGGATAATTCTTAACATCTCGTAGCGAGTTGGTTATTCTCTTTATTACCCATTGTCAATTTTAACTGATTTTTAATGTAAAAATTCCTCTGCAGTCTACAATAAAGCCATATACTACTAAAGCCGCTGCTTATGAAAATATACCATTTCATATTTACAAACAAACAAGTAAAAAAAACCCAAAACATTCTGTAAATCTTTGTAGAACGTATAACGTATGTGTAATATGACTCGTGAATGGAAACATTATATGAATGAAAGTCAAGTTCCTGCCATGGCAAGCAATCAACCAAACGTCGTGATTTTTAAGTCAGCCAATCAGTGGCTGTAGAAGCAATCGAAAAATATTACCCCGTATATTTGAGCCCATATCGGTAATAATATACATATAATCTGCACTTCCAATTCATTATTATGCATATAAATATGCACTCCCCATTCATTATTATACACATAACCCACACTACTCAATCATTGCTATACATATCGTCGGCACTAGCCATTCATTACTATACGTATGCTCCACACTCCCCAATCATTATTATAGTGTAATCGACACTCCGCAGCCATTGATATATATATATATAATCTACACTTTACATTCATTAATATACATGTAAACTACAGTTCATATTCATTATAATACATATAATCTACGTCTATTATTATACATATTAATACATGCAATATACATTCCATATTCATTACATACATATAATATTCACTACCCGTTCATTATTATAGATATAATCGGCCGGTTCCTCAGTCCAGGACAGGAAAGGGTTGGGGAGGGTGAAGGAGGGTACCAGCAGTCCAACCGTAGTTGGTAACAGGCGGGAGGTGGTATGGTGCTATGTAATTTGGAATGTCCCGTAGGATTAAGCCAAAGGGAAAAGGTGCGCATTTTAATGACGGAAGTTTATATATATATATATATATATATATATATATATATATATATATATATATAATCAGTAATCCCCATTCATGACTATACATATAATCTGCATTACTCATTTATTTTATACATATAATATGCACTCCCCATTCATTACTATCAATTGACAATCCTGCCAAATGCCACATTGTGTTTTTAAATATACATATAATCTACACTCTCCATTCATTATTATACACATGACCAACATTACTCATTCATTGCTATACACATCATCGGCACTAGCAATTCATTATTATACGTACGAATGCTCTACACTCTCCAATCATTATTATAGTTTATTCGACGCTCCGCAGCCATTGGTATACACCCGTCCAGAACTTACTTTACAATTTTTACGTGATACTGAATTTTATTCTAAATTTTAATTATATCTATCTGTGATATTTGTATTTTTACACAGTCCTTTACACTGTGTTTTTATTTAACTGTTGATCATCACTTTGTTTTTCTCATACCATAGTTTAACACCCAATAGCCGATGTATTTTTCGTGCTGGGGTGTCGTTAAACATTCATTCATTCATTCATTCATTCATTCATTCATTCATTCCATTGGTATACACATTACCTACACTTTACACTCATTAATATACATGTAAACTACAGTCCACATTAATTATAATACATATAATCTACGTCTATTATTATACATATTAATACATGTAATATACACTCCACACCCATTACTATATATATATAATGTCAACTTCCCGTTATTATTATAGATATGATCCTTTGTTCCCCATGTATTATTATACATATGAACAGTACGTATTCAATACTATAAACACCACCTGCACTCCCCATTCATTGCTATACATAATCTGCACTACTCATTCATTACTATACATATAATATACACTCCCCATTCATTACTATCAATTAACAATACTGCCAAATGACACTTTGTGTTTTTAAATATACATATAATATGCATTCTACATTCATTATTATACACATAACCTAGACTACTCATTCATTGACATACACATCATCGGCACTAGCAATTCATTATTATACGCACGTATGCTCTACACTCTCCAATCATTATTATAGTTTATTCAAAGCTCCGCAGCCATTGGTATACACATACTGTACACTTTACATTCATTAGTATACATGTAAACTACAGTCCACATTAATTATAATACATATAATCTACGTCTATTATTATACATATTAATACATGTAATATACACTCCAGATTAATTATTATACATATAACCTACACTACTTATTCATTACTATAAACACCACCTGCACTACCCATTAATTGGTATACGTATAATATACACTCCCCATTCAATGTTTTTTTTAGCTACTCTCGGTCTACTAAAATTCCAAACCTATACGTACCTTTTATTTTTAGAACGACCATCAAAATTGCGCCAAACTTCCTTCATCAAAACGCGCACTCATTTCCCTACCAACCACAGTTGGACGCTGGTGCTCCCTTGCACCTGCCAGTGCAGGCGGTCCCTCCTTCACCCACCCCAACCCTTTCCTGTCCTGGACGGAAGAACCGGCTAAAGCCGGTACTAACTAGAATAGACATGCGCTACAACAGCTCGCTCTGAATGTGCACGTTAAACAATTACCCAATTCCCAATTCATTTTTATACACATAAACTACTCTACGTTCATTGTTAGACATATATATGCTATAGCTCCCATAAATTACTACACATATAATGTGCACTCCCCATTCACTATTATACTTATAATCTACACCCCGCATTCATTTGTTACAGATGTGTTGTATGAGAGGAAAACACGAACAACTCGGCAGGGGTTTAGGATTTATTCTGGATCATCAATCGGGTGGGATATGAAGATCCCTGGTTCCAAACATGCGTATATACAAATATACACACAAACAAAGACCCTGAAATAACAAAAAGGGAATACTTAAAATCACACATATATATATATATAGAAATCTCAGTTATAATACCTCTTAAAATTAATTACACGCTTAACATTCAGAATTAACCTATATACTAGCCTGTGTTATCACACTGACCTTTTAAACATTAATAGAGAATACCTTATGCAACCACATATCCATACATTAAATTCAATACATCATTGAATTTAAGGAATCATAAAATGACTTAGAAATCACCGATTACACATAGAACACTATTTAATACATTGAATGTCCTTTTCTAAAGAAACATTATAAAATCACTTGAAACATATTTCATAAATACAAAGCTAAATAAACAATAGCCTGTCTACAAATAGTTTACCTACCGACTGTGGGTCGGGTCTTTACAGAAGCATAATACTGATTGTCACCTACATGTGGTACCTAATAATAAAATAAAGTAAATTAAGTACACATAAATCCATATGTGTACACAAACTAATTAAACAAATATCTTGTAATAACTTAGTTATTATGTTACTTTATTAAATACTGTAAATTAGATAGTATAATCATTTATGATAGAAATTATAGACTAACCTATTCTACTAGCTATTCCATAAATAGAACGTAACCATTTAATAAAAAGCTAATCAAGCTAAATCACAATGTTATATTTAACATAACTACAATACTATTACTATATTATTAATAACTAAATCTCCCAATCTCATTTCTTGATTAAAATAAGTAATTAAAACAGGTAGTTAATGTGTAAACCATGTACAATATGTATTTACCTTTAACATTCTCTGTGAATGTTAGTTGTGCAGTTGCTGTTAATAAAAGCTTGTCTTCTCATAAAAGTGGTCTGTTCTCCCTGAATGTCATAAATCTTCTGACCAGGAGAACACAGAAACAATGACACTGGGCTTGCAAGAACTGAGTTGTCAGTGAGTACAACCCAAGCCCAGAAAACCAGAGAAAGCAAGAAAACAAAGAAAGCCTACACAAGTATAACCTGACAGAATAAAACTATGTGAACAGTGTTTTAAAATAGTATGTGTGCAGTGAATGTAGGTTAAAACACCCGGTTACAGACTCCTCTTCCAAATAAAATGATGTCCTCATCATTTATCAGTGGCAATTTCCACCTTCCAAATACAAGTTAAAACCAAAAAAACTCCATGGTT
>NW_024537367.1:0-126943 GCF_016097555.1 Gigantopelta aegis | reverse complement strand
GAAAAAAAGTACTCCAATTTTGTGCGAAACTAGGGTAGTCATAGACGCTACCCGTTATCTCAGAAACGAGCAGCTTGACCCCCATTTTTTTCTGATTCACTTTAAGTGTAAGGGGTGGTAGTATTTATATCCGTGGCGTTTATGTCGGTTGATACGTTGCAGGTAGGAGTTTTAGCCGTATATGTTACTATTGTCGTCTATGGGATTTGATTTGGTAGTGTACACCCTATATTGATGACAATAAGCGAAATTGGGATGCTGTGGTTGGCGCTGTAGTTTTCTCGATGAACTCTTCATTGAACTCGAGTACTGGTTATTCACCTTTTGAGATTGTTTATGGTTGTAGACCACAATTTCCTCTCGTAGATGTAAATTCAAGTGTGAAGTTTGAAACCTTGCCTAACAATGTACATGGATATATCAAAAGTCATTATCGAAATCAAGACTGTATCAGGAAACATGTGCTGGAAAATGTGATAAAAGCAAAACAAGTAATGGTAGACCGAGCCAATGAGTCTGTAAACCCTCTATGTATAAATGTTGGAGATTATGTATATATGTTGGAAGAACCAACTGGTGTTGGAAAGAAACTGCAAAATCGTTATGGGGGACCATATGTGGTTCAGGAGATTAAAAGTTCCCATCTAGTTAATTTATTGGATCCTAGCACAAGACGAACTTCGAATCAAAGTGTACATAAAGATAGGTTGAAGATGGCCTATGTGAGAGCACCGAATCCTTTACCCTATTTTCTGGATCAGTGGTGATATTACCAAAAAGGCTGAGAAAGTAGTCAAATGTGATGTTCAAACCCAAACCGATACTGTTGAGCAATGTATTGTAGGTAATAGAGTAGTACCGAAACCAGAAGTGAGTCGTCCTAAACGAATAAGTAAGAAACCAGCACGATACCGTGACCCAGACTATGTGGACCCTGATATTCTGTTTAGTTCATGCGACTCTGAAAATAGTGGATATCACAAGATCAGAAACGTGCTTAGTCAAAAGCATACCCCAACTGGTGTGATGCATTTAGTACAGGTAGTTGGTGAGCCTGCTCAAAATGCAATATGGGTGAAAAGTAATTCATTGAATCAAAAAGCAAAGAATGCTTTGTTGACAAAGTCTCCCCCTATTTTAGAGTAGCATAAAGTACTTGATGTGTATTAAGTATAAGTAAATGTATTTCTATCATCACAGTAACCCAACTGTATATATATATTGGTTCCAGTTAATTGAAATTACTATTTGTAATTTTTAAATAGTTGCATACAGTTTCTTGTTTGTTTGGCGGGTTTTTTTTTTTTACATGTGTATGTAAACTCTTTTATAGTTATATCCTATTACTTGATAGGTAATTTGAGAATTTTTGAAAGCTAGAGCGGTGCACATACAGATGACATTATAAGACAAATGTTTGATAGGCTTGTGTTTATCTTGTATTGGTTATTAATGAATTCCTTGGAATCCAAGACTTGTGTGGATATTCATATGTCATTGTTTTTGTTGCTAAATAGACTTATGACCTATAAGCAATGGATGTGCGGATGTTTAAAAAAATGTACAAGTATCTCATGATTTATTGAAAGGAATGAAAGTTTACCATATACAATACTTCTTACAAGCTAGTGTAGTTAACTGTAGTCTATACTATGCCTGTCCATTGTCACGCTTATACTTTTATCTCATTACTGTATCTGTAGTTACAGACATATACCTAGGTTTTGCTTTGATTTGTTTTTCAATTTAGTTTCTATGTTTATTGTTAAATAAAATTTCAATTTGAAATTTTATTTGCACTGGCCGGGGATGTTGTGTAAATCACATCCTCATTTTCTTAATTAGTTTATTAAAATTAAATACCCATTCTCAATCCGCTACATAAGCAGAGCCAAATTTATAACAACTCAGAATGTGTGTGTTTTTTTTTGTGTTTTTTTGTTTTGGGGTTTTTTTTTAAATGAAGGGAGATAAAAAACGTTACTGTAGATAACGGTTTCTAAATTTTTTATTTGTATTGTTTTTCCCACTGACTCATCCTCAGAGCAGTGAAAATCGATGGAGGATCGATAGTCTAACAATATATCATGTTTACAAAGTGTAAATTGGCAGGATTACATATTACACAACAAAACCCAGGGTTGATATATTTAAAATTGTTGTCAATATGAAGTTTGTTCATATTTTCTTTGTAGAGATTAACAACAATATGACATGCATACCTGGAGACATGTGCTCTGACAGCAATTCCTACTGCAATATTACAGATCCTAAACGATGTCTTTGTAACCAGGGATACTTTTGGAGTGGAAAACCGCTCAAGTGTAACCAAGGTATGTGTGCCTGACGCAGTTTACGTCCGATTTAGTGACATCAATACGCTGGGTTTTGTGCAGACCAGACAAGGATTTAAAAAAAAAAAAATGTTTTGACAATACATTAAGTGTTTTTCTTTTTCTAAATGAGCAGAGTTTGTTAGTACTAATTTATCGCAATATTTAAAACTGACTAACTGGTTTAAATTCCACGCAAATTAGACACAATTACTATGTAGAAACTAAATGTGTTTTAACGGTACATAGTTATGTTTTCTGTTAGCATGCCAGTAATAATGTATTAAAATATTTAAAATTGACTACTTTCTTCAGTGGTGGGAAAACAACAAATTAATCAACAAATAATCAAAGTTTACAATGTGCTGATGTGTCAGTGCACCACAAAGGGCGTGGTTTTTTATATCCTGGCTGGGATTGTGCATATAAATGATATTTTGCTTCTATTGGAAAAATCCAAGACTATTTGTAAAATGACCAAATCTTTGACATCCAATAGCCAATGATTAATAAACCAATGTGTTCTAGTGGTGTTGTTAAGCAAAGCAAACTTTAATGCTGAAACAAACTTTTAACTTTGTATTCTGTTTATACGTAAATCATGTGATTCCGTCCCGTAAAGGTGAGCAAGAATAAACATGTGAAGAAACATGTTGAATTTACCATTAAAACATCTGATTATGTATTGCATTGCTGTACAAAGTAGAACATTTTAAGCAGTTTAAAAACAAATAAAAAGACATCCCCGAAATTCACGTCTTATTCACCAGCGTGATTCTGTCATGAAATGATAATTTCAAAATGTAGCCATGCTATTACTACCTACCCTGATGTGTTTCCCTCGAATAACCCCTTTATTCTTCGTCTGTTTTTCCTCACTTTGTCGATTATATTCCATCAGAGTTTTCTAGATAATATTCTTTACTTTACAGGGACTAGAGTCAGTTTGAAAATTATGACGCTCAGTTTTCAATGTTTAGGAAATCCAGAAAATATATAAGGTATATTAAACTAATAAATAAACTATTCAACATTTACCACATACAAGAGCCGCATTTTAAAACTGGAACTAGAAACTAATATTCAGATTCAGTGGTGATACAATAGTTTATTCCTATGCTGGTGTTATACAGAAAACACGCAGTTATGTATAATAATAAATTTAAATACATAACACAAAGGTGAATAACTCAAGTAATTTTATTATATTAGATAATATGACTATCGAAGTTGAACGTTACATTTTTTAATATACGTATATTGACCTATATAGATGTATTGATTTTTCAAATTATAGAACAATATATTGCAGAATTTGAAAACGAAAGCTATATATTACGTAGAGACTTTAATTTGGTATTAAACCAAACATTAGGTACTGATAATTATATGAACATGAACCATTCAAATTCACTGAGAAAACCTTTGGAATATGTGGAAGCATAATTTTAATCTCAAGGATCCATTTAGACAATCATATTCTCACTTAAAAAGCTAAACCAGTTGAACGAGTTCAGTTGGACTATTTTTTTTGTTATCCATATCTACACTCTAATCTGTCTTAGCGGCGACCTGTAATCAGTAGTTACCTGTGTACGGCAGAAAATGTTTCCTTATGAAACGAATTTTAATGTAATAACATGTACTCGTAATAAGAGGTTACCGGTGTAACGCGCCAAGAGGCCACCTAAAATGTGACTCTGGAATGCATTAAATTGCCGCTGGAATGCTAAGCTTGATATTTGTAGATGTACCTACAATGATAATTCATCACATGAAGTGGTAATTAAAAACAGTTACTAAATGGCTAAAGTAATAATATTTTTCAGTTACATTTCATTATTTCTGAAGTAAATTAATCAGCAGTACAGACGATTAAAAAAAAGAAAGAAGAAAAACAACATTCTAAAGACTAAAAAAAGCAGCCTGTATTCAGCAGCCACTCGTCTTAAGCGGTCGCTTTTGACTACTATCTTATGTGGCCGTTTAAGAAAGGTTTGAAAAAAAGAGAAAAGAAAGAAACCAAAAAATATGTGCAAGCGGTAATTCTATGTTTATAAAATTAATTACATCAATTTTGGAATACTACATAGGTGGCCCCCTTATCATTTACACCCGTCTCTAAAAAGAGTCTACCTCTGCTCCAGCTAAAGTTCAAGCACGCTATTGTGGGTATTCAACTCGGCTACACTGGGTGTTTATCTCTATTGCGGAGAGCACTGGTTCACAATGAACTAATATGAATGTCCTTTTTCCCATCATTCAGTTTCTTGTTTATACAGTGGCCTATATAAAATAACCGTTTTAGTTCACATTTAAAATTCTAATAAAGGCCATACGTTTGTATCATGCATAATTCGCAATTGTATAAGCATCAATATATTTTGTTTATTGGGGTTTGTTTTGCAGTTTCGTTGTTAAAACCGGTAAATGTTTGTTTGTCTACAACTAACAACACTTCCATCAGAGTGAGCTGGTCACCCCCTGATGGGTATGCGGATATAGTGACTAGATACGACGTGGAGTGGTCACCAGCTGATGGAGGGTTGGTGCTTGTCCATAACACCATGGCAGATATCACACACCTCACACCTGGACGAGTACAGTGTCACAGTGAAATCTGTCATCGCCCTGGAGGGAAGGGAGCAGTCAGCCGCATCAGAACCTCGCTCACAACGAACATGTAAAACGATATTTCTTACAAACTAATAAATATTTTAGTTGTAAAACGTTAGGCCGAAAACTTCATATAAGTAAGTGAACGCAATATAATCTCCTGCATCTAATTTATTTCACTGTATACATATTTTAACCATATAAACTACAAAAGCAGGGTTTCTGCCAGGAATACATTTTTGGGTATGGCGTTATGGAATTGATTATTTACAATGTGTGTGCTCGATGCAATCACAGTTGACAAGGGCTATGGGTGGTGGTGGTGGTGGTGGTGGTGGTGGGGGACCTCCCCCATTATTGAAAATGAAATATTTCAAAATGTAGAATCAGGAAAACCACTGATCCTGCTAGGTGACTTTAATGCCAGAACCAAATGTTCTCCGAGTTACAGTACAATTGATGATGTTTACACTGATTATGCTGATATGAATAACTGTATGAATGATATAACAAATCTTGACAATCTCAGTATTCTCAGAGATAGGGCAAGTCAGGACACAAGAAGGGTAACCCGGTTTTCCAGCATGGAGTGAAACATTTCTCTAATTCTTCAAGACGAGACTGTTAATACAAAAGCGCGTGTTACAAAAAGCAACCGATATGTTAAAATATCTATTTTAAAACACGACAGCCTCGACATTCGGTCACGTGCGTGTATACAGTGATAGCTGTAACAAAAGGCCAACGCGTAACAAGCGACCCTGGTCCGTGATAAGGCACACACATTTACGTACGAAGTATCTTTAGGCCAAAACAATATGTGCTAGAAATAAAACTACAGATAATAAAATTAAATTAATTAATGCCAGTAAGTCTTATAAAAAATATATTTAAAGCTTTTTTACAACATAAATTAAAAACAGAAATTAACAAGAGACAGTTACGGTCAGATTATCCTAAAGCCTTTTATAAAATACTTAACAAGAAACAAGATAACTTAGATAACAACGTTAACGTTCCTCCTATGGATACATTTTTCACGACTTAAATAAGTTACGACTTAAATAAGGGCGAACCCAATAATGATAACGTATTTGATTTTAACATGGATGAAGTACTATATGAAGTAAACAATGACAATACTATTAACGAAAAATTCAGTGCAGATGAAATAATGAAAGCTGTAAAACAACTACAATATCATAAAAGGAAGTCGGTTACATCATGAAAATTACCGACCAATCACATTAGTTTGCCGCTGCTCTCAGCTGTACACAGCTTTACTTAATAACCGTTTACGTTTATTCATTGAGTTACAAGGTATAAAACTAAAATGCTTTTTCAAAAATAATTATATTAAAGTTATGAGACTGCTTGAACTAGAAATTATTTCTGGCACTCGTTGTTTTGTAAATAGGTTTTCCGACACTCGTCTCAAGAACATTGAGACTTGTCTCAGAAGAAAAGACCTATAAAAGGACGAGTGCCAAAAACTATTATACTGATATGTCCAGTGCCTGTTCAACCGTCAACGTTTCCTTTAAAGTCTTCTACGGTTTTGACTGAATTGTTTTGAAACTTGATACAGTGAACTTATGTGCCTTCCACAATCAACAGAAAAAAAGAAAGAAAGAAATGTTTTATTTAACGACGCACTTCAAAACATTTTATTTACGGTTATATGGGGTCAGACATATGGTTAAGGACCACACAGATATTGAGAGAGGACAACCGCTATCGCTACTTCGTGGGCTACTCTTTTCGATTAGCAGCAAGGGATCTTTTATATGCACCATCCCACAGACAGGGTAGTACATACCATGGCCTTTGATATGCCAGTCGTAGTGCACTGGCTGGAACGAGAAATAGCCTAATGGGCCCACCGACGGGGATCGTTCCCAGACCGACCGCGCATCGAGCAAGCGCTTTACCAGTGGGCTACATCCCGCCCCACAATCAACAGAGAGCTATTTTCATTTTGTTTAATACGTGATTTTATAAACATTTAAACTTTTTAAATATAAATTTAAAGCCTATCTTCTCCATTAAATTTGATTGGATAATTCTGAAACTTATTAAGTCTTTTCAACGGGAGTCTTCACACACAGGTATTTTGAAAAGTTAGAATTTTTATTAAATGCTTTAAAATTCAAATATAATTTTGAAAGTCTATCTTCTCTTAACGTTTTGATTTGATAGTTCTGAAATGTGTCCCTATGATTATCTGGGGCAGCGTTCACAAACTAATAGAGAGATACTTTGGATTTTTTATTAATTTGTGAATTTGTATTAAATTTAAACATTTTGAATACAAATTTAACACTGAACATTTAAAAGTCTGTCTTCTCCTAGAGTATAAATATTCTCAAGGGCAGTTTTCATAAGTAATAGAGAGATATCTTGGGAATTTGAAACATTTCTTTTTTAATGTTATTAAATTTAACAATTTTAACAATAAATTGGCATTAAACATTTTAAAGTCGTCTTCTCCTAGAGTTTTGAGCGTATAGTTCTGAAATTTGGTACTATGATTCACAATGTAATATAATGTGGTTAGGAATGTTTTAAGTTTTATTAAATTAATATATATATATATATATATATATATATATATATATATATATATATATATATATAATTGAACATTTTCAAATATTCTTAAACTGGAACTTTATAGACTGATCGGCCTCTTGATTATATCTACAACATTTGAATACCTAATAACATTTACTGTTTAGTAATGGTGTCATGAACATTTCTTTCTTCACCTACTAACTGCCGATTAAATGTGTCCAGGTTTACACATTTCGTTCTTCTTTTTTTCTTCTATTTTCCCCCCGATTAGTATGCAAATAACCACTGTTTCTGTGTCAGCCTCACACATACGTATACCTTAGCTATATGAAATCGTGTGTTATAAAATATCAGTGCTTAGCTTGAAGGAATGCATTTATAATATCCATTAACGTCACCGTTATTATGAAAGCTTAATATTTGTCAAGTCTGTTGTTCCGATCAAAGCGATGGACATTGTGTACTATATTTTCACACAAATATGAAAATAGTATGCAAGTGGTTAAAATAAGGTATTTCATCTCACATCTTTTCTGTCAGTGATGAGACATATTATAAAAGTATTCAAGGGTGCTTGTATATGATAACCCCCAGGAAATAATTTCTTTCCCTTCTCATTTTTGAAGGTGAATTGTATACTCGTTATAATACTTACCAGAACAAATTAAATGTAAGTATTTTCAGGCAATATTTGTTGGGTCATTTCGTAGATTAGTCTCTTGTGACCCTAACTTTAAGTTACAATTATCAGAAACGTCGAAAAAGTACGTCCAAGAATGACCGTCATAAATGACCATCTAATTGTATTTTAGAAATGACCATCTAATTGTATTTTGTCCTCTCTGTTATTAGTCATAAACAGCTATAATCCTGTGCGCTGTTTTGTTTCAGCCCCTGAAACACCGGGTCCATACGACGACGTCAACAGCAACACAACAGTTCCAGACATAACACTGTACTTTGAAAAATCACAGGGAATTGTTAGCAACTACATCGTGACACTGACTGGAGTTTCATCAAATTTCCGTGATACACAAACTATATTTCTATCAGGACAAGACAAGGAAACTGTGTACTTCAGTAATATAATAGCCAGGGATTACTACAATCTGGAAATCATCGCAGTCAGTTCTGGTGTTCAAAGTGAAACCTACACGTACAAATATATCCGTGGCTCAGTTAAAGGTAAATAAGAACTGACTGAGATCATAATGAATTTATTTACATATTTTAACGTATTGAACATTACATGTTGAAACATCTTTTCTCTGAAACTTGAAACATCTTTTCTTTGAACCGCATTTTGAATAATTACGTCAAACGAGCATGTAGACATACATATGATATTTAATTATTTTTGTTTGTGGGCTATACATGGGGGTTGGTGTTCTTCTATAAATCTCCCAATGGTATTCGTCAATGCAATGCATGTGATGCATCCAGATTAACATTATTGTAATCTTGTGTGTACTGGACCACTTCCTTAATTATTATATAGTTTTTTGTGCAAATTTAAACCACCTATCTGACTTCTTTTGCAGGACCTACCAGTGTTACTCAGTTTTCTGTATCCAACATCACAGACCAATCGATGTTTGTACGGTGGAAATGTCCAGATAATCCAAACGGTGTCATATATGGCTATATTTTAACTCTACAAATACAGCAAATCCAGAGATGTCAACAGAAGATTGTGTTCCGCTGCAGTGATTGTCAAAATATGAGTATGGTGAGTGAATATATGCCATGAAGTGTTCCATATATTAGGGGGAGGTGGTAACGTTTTATACTTCGTACTTTTTCAAATTATAAGGGGTTATATTTCATTATTGTAAAACAACTACACATTTTATTTATATGGTAACCAACCGCATCCCCACTTATTTACATAGCCATCGAAGTGGCACAGGTCCCTTTCGGGTAAAAAGAAATATGGATTTTTACGAATGCGGTAGAAAAACAAACTTACGACTATTTTTATATTGGAAACTTTAATTTATTAAAAATGGCGTCCAATATTAATCTCATTTCGTGTATTTTATAGCTTTTAAATCCTATACTGTATATATCAATATATGGGTTTCTGGGTCATTATCGTTATTTGAAACATTTCAGAACATGGCAGAAAAATATTGGGGGAAAGTCCAAGATCGTAGTCTTTGGAAAGTTACAAAATGCAAATTCAGTGACTAATCGCTAACTCATACAACATATGAACAAAGAGTTATGATGAAGTAAGGATGACTGTAAATGACGAATGCATCTACTCGAATAACAGCAATGGACAATATTATGTAATCGTGCACCAATCATTATTGCACATTCCTTTCCTTTAACTGACATACGAAAGAAAATATTATAAATAGAAGATTAGAAGCAGCAGCAAGAAATGGGCAAAGTAATGAGCTAAATATATTCTGCCATAGAGGTACAATATTAAGATTTACTAAGAACCTATTCAGTGAATTCATGAGGTACGGACCAAGGGCTCAGACCCGATATTTGTGGATCATAAACATTGTTTTGCCCTTCTGCATATATATGTAATAGTCCATGATTTGTTTTGTTTATAATGTGAAATAAAATAATGATTTGTAATACCGTTGACTGTGCAGTAAAGCACACTCATTTTGTGGGATTTTCTTTTATTCACTGAAACTCAGCTATTGTGATCGCCTGTGGATCTGATTAAAATTGGTCTTAGTAGTGAAGTGGTTTTCCTAAAACCGAATTATGAGAATTAATAGCAATAAATATGTATTTTAACCTCTGGGCCATTTCATATAAGAGTCTCATTTTTGTCCCGTCTGGAACATTACGCTTATAGCTTATAACTTTAAAACTAAAACAACGATTTCATACTTGAGCAATTTATATGGCCTTTGGTCTTTACAATCGTCAGACATTTTAAAATTATACGGTTCAAACAGGCTTGTTGTGGGAACAAACTTTGATGGCTACTTTGCAATTTATAGAGCTAAAACACATAACTGCAACAATCAGCCAGTGTCCAGTGTTTATACTTGTATTCGTGGTTCAAGCTTACTGTCCTTTGGCACATACTTCTGCTATATATTATGGTCTGTCTTTCGATGAGTGTTGGTTATATATTAGTAGTTAGTGAGAGGGAACTTGGTGTAGTGGCCCTACACGTACCCATTGAATTGTTAAAATTGCTGTGTGTGGGAGCCTATACCGGGAGGCGAATCTACCAGTCTTTATGTCCGATGTCTTACCACTAAACAACCAAGGCTGGTGTAAGTCTGTGCTACCTGTTCCTTAATTATACTATTATTATTATAATTATTACGCAGTGGAGATTAGCAACAGTTTCGACTGACAAACACTTTTGGGATCATGGGTGTCTACCACAAAAAGTAATCCCAATGCCTGTCACGTGAATGACTGAAGCGTTTGGGACATTAAACAAAATTTCCAGGAAATAAAGTATTATATGAAATGTTGGTTCATTAAAACTAAAATTACCAATTTACGATTCTGTATACAAAATATAGCTTACCAAATGGCAGATTCTATAGCTGTTCCAACGACTAGAGCTGAGCGGTATAACACTTCATGTTCGGTATCAGTATTTTTGGAGTAATTCACCTCGGTATCGGTGCGGTATTCAGCATTGACAAAAGCCCAATACCCATTCTAATATCGAGTGTGCTTTCATAATGTTCATATTATTTTGTAATCCAATATCACAACGTCGTTCATGAGAAAATTTGACATGTTGGATTTTCTGTGCTAAAGCTCCTCAATTTATTTTGGAAAGTTTGAGTAATGTCGAATATAACTTTAAGGTGGTAATCCATACTATTTGGGTGGTTTGAATACCAGAGTATGTTTATTTTAAATGTGAACGACAAAACCGTAATACATGATCAAGGCCATATATCTGCACAATGCAGAGTCTAATGGGCATTTAACGAAATAGAGGATGATTCCATGAATCTCTATTCAGTGCCTCGTATACAGGATGACTGCCACTCTCAGACTAGTTTACTAAATCACAACTAGAACCAGACGGAGTTCATTAGAATAAGTACTGTTGTGTTGACATGCACTTAGGAATCACTGTCATAACAGTAATGATATCAGGTGTTTCGCAAAAGATGAGCACATCCTCCCCACCTGTGTCACCTTTCATCTGTCACTTGATCTAAAACGACAAAAACATTATACATTTTTCAACAAAGAGATAAAAAGGTATGCACCGGTACAAGTTTGAAATGTGGAATATAGCATCACCCATCATTCTGGTCAGTGATGCATCGTATTTAGTAGATATAGCCTCCAAATATCTACCATAAAACTGTTTGAATGCCCATTGGAGTCCCTGGACATCATGACCTTGATTAAACAACTTCTGTGTCAGAATGATATTGCGTTGTTTGAATAAGTTAGGACATATACTGGTCTGTATTATATTAATTAGTCTTAGAACCAGAGAACTCATTAGGTGGAATTTCACTATATATATAACCAAAAATTAATTATTACCATACCATTATCATTTAAGGGGTTAAACACTCCTGTAAGTTTAATTAATTCAGTAATGGATCGGATTTCTTGTCACTGTGTTCTTTATGTAAAATATGTATCATTACTAGATATAAATCGTTTTAGGTTGATAACGATACACACTGCAGCGATATTCCACAGACCATAATCAACAAGACGATAAGGGTTCTGAATAATCGTAGTGTTGAGTTCAGCCATACATTGACAGATCTCCATCCTTTCATGCTGTACACGACGGGGGTGTTTGCCATCAATGAACTTGAATACGGACCATATGTAAAGTTGGAGAACATGACTGAAACAAAAGGTACGTTTCGTTAGAAACTTTTAAATTTAGTAAAATGCCATTTTGGAATCTTTTAAGTTACACCCAGGATTAATTTTAAAGTATTTAAAGCACTTTTATTTCAAACAAAATTTTTAAATATATTTACCTTGATATTTTATTGTATTATATGTTTCCCCACACCTCCTTACACTGTGGTTTTACATAATTATATAACTAATATTTGTATATACATATCTTTTATGTTGTTAACCATTTATTCCTCCATTCATTGTTGCTTTACGTTTGAGTTTCATCGAGTTTCCTTCAATGAGTTAAAAGTGACTTAAACATGTCTTATTTCAGGTGCTGCAACACCAACCGGGTTCTCCAGTTCAACGGTAACACATTCATCAATAGCGTTGATCTGGATACCAGAATCACCTCGGCCAGGATTAACAAACTACACACTGACAGTTTTTGAGAAATCAGAAACCGATTCAAGTTCCAACAACCAGATAAAACAGCTAGACATACCAGGTAACCAGTGTTGGTATATCAGCCCTGTAAACCAGTCCTGCAGAAAAGGTGATGTCACAATCCACTCTATGGTAATATCTGAGAGGATGTCAAGCTTAAACGATTACCACGTTTTACTGGGGTGTACATGGTGCATATAGCCATAATGGCATAGGTTCAACTCTTTTCACTGCCATGCTGTGTTCTTATGTTGTGACATGAGCATGAACATGTTGTATCTCCATTGTTTTATCAATGTATTTTGTCAGAAACAATTATTGGTCAAATTGTAAAATTTCTCCTGCTTGAATATATATTTATTGTGGTTAGTGTGTATATAGTCAGAGTATGTGTGTTTCGTTTAGGCTGGAGTAGAACCACTTACAATGTCACCAATCTGTCTAGCTACTGGGATTACAAGTTCACCTTAGTGGCCACGACCTCTGCTGGGACGTCTACACCTGCGACTACATCATACATCAAGACAAATGAATCAGGTAATATTACACATGGAATATATTTTACACACACAATGGAGATAACACTGTTTGAAAGTCTTGTAACACATGTTAACACACGTGTAGGAGTTCGATTTAAAAGCATCTGATTGGCTGATTCAAACTACAGACTCTCAGTACGAGAGTCCAGCGCTCTACTAACTGAACTAATAAATCAATTTCCACTTGCTACTGCTAGTAGGAGCACTTTATTAGTTTTCAGTATTCGACCTCAAAATGGTATTCGAATATTCGATGGAAATGACGAGAGAATATTGGAATACCAACTAAACAACAACAGACTCTTTTATTATAGTTTGATTTGTGTAATAGACTTTTAATAACCCCTAAAAGCAAGTTACGACACAAAATTAATAAAAATCAATACTGAATTATAAATATCAAATTATTATAAACACGAAAACAGTAGGGCATCCACGAGATGGCCTCGAGTAGTTGAGGGTCAAACTCGACCCGGACCCGAGTACCCGACACTTACAGTAGCTATAGATCATAATGAGATCGAAGAATAAACTAAATTAGCATTATGCATCTTAATTCCAGCGCTGAACATGAATGCCAAATCATGCCATTATATTGCATTCCATACATTCGACTTTTGTTTCCCCTACATGGGTCATAGCCCTAGAATGTATCCGGCGGCACACATATGGTAAAATGAAGTTAAAAAAAAAAAAATGTTTTTTAAAAAAACATGAGAGTGCTCTTCCTTGCACGGGTACTCGAGTCGTGTTAACAGACTCGGAGTCTTGCTAGACTCGGCCCGTGCCCGAGTACTCGTGGAGACCCTAAAAATCAGTATGACCAAAACAAATATGCACTGGGAACTGATATAGAAAACCACCAGATCAGTTCACGTGTTGTTGTTGTTGTGTGTGTGTGTGTGTGTGTGTGTGTGTGTGTGTGTGTGTGTGTGTGTGTGTGTGTGTTATGGTGTTGTGTTTGTTTGTTTACTAGAAAATGTAGTTTTCTGACCGTGTTCAGCTCCGAATGATTTTGAGACACGCTTTGAACTGCCGACTGAACGAATTTGGATGTATTTTACAACACTCGAACACATTACAATTTGTAACACGAGGATAGTACAAATACATAGTTATAATACATAACCAGAGGACGCATCAACATAGGGTAACGCCGGGTACATAATCAAAACAGCTAAAATGTGCGAAGGAAAAATATCAACTCGCAAGTTCACAAGACTAGATTTAAAAAATAATAATAATGGTTTTGCAATAATGGTACATTACACAAAAACAGGATACCTTTCATTTTAAACATGCTTGGATTAATTCAGTATTTTGATTTTCTTTAATTGCATAAATAATGGTGTTGATCTCTAATAAAAGTATTACAAAGTTTAAATAGGATGTTTTCTTTAAGAATGTTAAATCATATACCTGTCTCTAGTGGTAATCTTAAATTTGACGTAGGCAATTTGGTTATATATCTATTTTGGGACGATAATTTTGTGAAATAGATTTCGAAATAAAATTTAGTTTTTAATAATGTATAAAATTGGCCCTTACTATTACCAAAGTGTGTAATATTCGAAAAACTACTATTGTATGAATTGATCTAAAGGTGTTTCTTTAAATGTTTGTTGATAAGATTTGAAATCGACACATTGATTAGTATAGATGAAGCCCATTCCCGTGTTTTTGATAATACATTTTATGGATTCTATTGGACATTAAATTTGGCATTTCAGTATTTAAGTTTCTACTCACTTCAAACGTACACTGCCTCCTTCCGCCAATGGGCTCGGTCACTGGCGTTACAGAGGTTGTGCCCAGGGGAAACGTACTTGAACCTTTTGATGATAAGATATCGAGCATAGGTCTCTGATTTATAGTCACTCCACCCACAATGACTCATTGTGTGGGTATCAGACAACTTGTCTCCCACTAACCCATCGCTTTCGGTAAACAGCCCAGATAGCTGAGGTGTTCCAAGTATAGCGTACTTGAATCTTAATTGAATATAATATTTAAGAAACCCAAAATGTTATTTGGCAGGATTCGAATATACTGCACCGATTCGCATGGCATTTGAAAGCCCGTGAACTTAACTGCTCGGCTACCAGGTCTTGCACAACAATGGAACCCCCAATTAACAATAGTTTAAGAGCACGAAGAAAAGCTATAAGGATGAGAATAAGCTAAACATGAAATGAACGCTATCCAAAGCTACGAAAATCATTAACACATTTAAGTTGACGCTAACTCGGGTCAGCTCTCGAATGCTCATGATACTGATTCTTGACATCAACCCGACCCCCGCTACATAAAAAGTAATTGTTACTTCGCTACCCACAGCTATCTTGGGTGGATTCTAAAACTGTTCACAAAAATGTCCTTGATGTCACCCGCCATGCCGACGTAAATATTACTACATTACTCGCAGCTGCACACTTCGGTTGGACAGGACTGGCAATACAAACTTCAAAAAAGTTATCACTCCGGAATATATAGCACGTTTAGTTCACTAGAAAACAACAAAACACAATACACTTTGGAATCTGTATTAACACTACGCTGACAAATGTACTTGCCCCAGTAGTTAATTAACAACAACAATATAATAACAACCCAGAGCAAATCACTTAATTAGTTAATCACTAGGTGTCTAGTTTACACAATATTCTAATCACTTCACCGTGATACAACACACACACGTGTGATAATTGAGAAACGCTGCCAGAGGAACTTAATTAATAAAGGAATTACAACTCCATTCCTAACTGGTTAATTTTTAATTAACCCTTAAATACTCATTCAGTAACCTTGTAATACAGGATTAATACTGGTACATATCACAATAAAGACAATAACCTAGGATGACCGGCTAAGCTTTATCTTACCAAATACTCGTATAAAAATATTAGAACAGTGAAGCCTACAATTTACTTCGTTAGATTACCGGAGACACTGTCTAAAGAATATTGGTATAATAGAGTATTAAAATATTTAAAATCACATCAATCACATCAAGGTTATACAACAGAGCAGAAATATATATTTACCAAGTCCGGTCTGAACTAATATATTTCGTTCAGTTGGACCACGTCCATTCCCCTGGATACTTCCAATGTTTCTCCTCGATATCTCTAAAATCCTATCTATTTATTAAAAAATCTCAGAGACAGCGAATATCGCCTGGGAGTACAACGCGGTACCTCACCTATCATGTGATATTTCCACAACTCCCAGAGACGGTATATTTTCTTAGATGGCCAGACTTACTGTCGCCAGTTCGCTAGAAATACCCCGGTCGTAAACCGCACTACCGGAGGTATTACGTAACTACTGGCCACATGGCCTCCACACCTGGTATAAGTGCATATTGGGACGCAGCTCTACCACCGTCGCGCGGGGGTATTACGTAACCAAGCTGCACACGGCCCTCTAAAACAATTAACATCGCCACAGGCAAAAAGATAAGAGCATATCCCGTCACACCCATGTAGGTCACAAAATTATCATCTACATTCACACATCCTCACATGTCATCACGTGGATGAAAACCAATCTTCACTTCAATTCAGCACAAATCCAGACCATATTACATCTGAATGACAAAACCGTAAAACATGCACAATGCAGAGTCGAATGGGAAATTGGCAAAATAGTGGTTTGATTCCACGAATCTCTTTCTAGGGCCTCGTCTATAGGAGGAGAGCCACTGCCGAGAAGATCCTTTTCTGGAGATTAAATTACTCATGCACCATCCATCAAATGACTGAACGTCTCGATGCAGCATCACAGCATATAAACCAAAGTGAATGGCTTTACATTTGTGAGCTCTGTAATACGTTTGATTGTTTTATGGCTTTCAAGAAGTACCGTTTTACTGGTGTCGTATATTATTTATTTCAGCACCCATACTTGATATAGAAACTACAATACGAAAGCCAACCAAAGCCACGTTATTTACAAATAAATTTGCCATGCAAGTTTGTCCTAGATGCCTTTATAAGCCAAATACTGGAATAATTACTCTGACTGGAGTTATCGTCTACACGGAAGAGAGGTATAGTGCAGGTATGGAATAAATTACCTAATAGCTTTATTATTTGGAATCCATATGCCAGGTAACAAATATTTGAATGAATAATGAGAATATATCGTTACCTGTGCTACAAGAAAAGAGATCTAATATATGTTTCATATCATATGATGTGAGTAATAAAACACGAACTGTGCATTGACGGGATTCGAACCCGCTGCACTGATGGGAGATTGTTCACAACGTAATAAACCTTTTGCCAACATCCTTCGACCCGGACCCCGAGTGTGAATGTTAAGTCTGTTTTCTTGTGGTTTGAAATGTGAATGTTTGTTGAAATTGCATATTGTTTATTAATAATTTTTGTATTATAATGTAGTTTGGTAGTCTTTAATCTTCTATTGTTTACTGAACTTGATACTTAACTAAAAGAGTGACCTGTATTCTTTGGTTAGATCGATATATAAATTATGTAGGTTGTAGAATGTACCTCAAAATTCTATAATAGCTTACCACCTGAAATGGTAGCGTTATCATGCAAATATTCTTGTTATAGAAACAGGAAACTATGTCGATCAATGACCATATAGTCCGTCCCACAGGGACTTTGACATTTACTACAAGTTGTTTATTTCTCAGTAGATTATTTTGTAACTTACACACAAAAATAGTAATTTTGTGTTATTTCCAAAACATTTTTTACTTTTCTTCTTACGTCAAACAAAACTGAAATTATTAACCAAAAAATATTTTTGTAGAAGGATGTGACGGATTATAGTTCTTATTCTGTTTGATAAAACATAAATTGTGAGTCCTGCAAACGTCATTGAGCAACCAATGACAGGTGGATTGAAAGAGGTACTGGTAATAAATTATTCAAGCTGAAATTATATAATCGTTTCTCTATCGTTTTTTGTTAGTTGATTTAAATAAAATAATAATATATATTTTTATATTCATAATAACATTACATTTATATTTGTATAACTGTAGAATAATTACTAATATGTGCAGCGCTTGATATACTACTATTGTTGTAAATGATATAATTTTACAAAAATGTAAGCTACGTTCCTTCTGAAATGGAATGGTGTTTTTAGATTTTGCTGCCTAATAATATGTATAATATTTGTAAGGTTAAAAATGATGTTATGACAATATTATTTCAGCATGAATTTAAAACTGTTAATTTTATCAAACGTGTTATTTTATGTATATGTTAGATTTCTACCATCAAATATCTAATGTTGTATGTGTGATTTTTTAAGAACCAAGCACGGTAGAGTACTACATTGGATCGGCGAGCTATAAACGTCAGTGGGATACATTCTGCAATGGTCCACTTCCAGCAGGAGGAAAATACGTGTCAGTATCATGTCTGACTGTTAAAAGTGATCATAATATAATATAATAAATATATAATTCTAGGAACGTGCAGACAAAAAACATCTCTTAACCTACATGCATTTTGCAGAGTATTGGTTTAGTTTGTGAAGATATAAACACCAAGCTATTGTAATCAGCATTGAGCTCCCACTCGTATTTCACACAGTAATTCGCACATACGTGATTACGTTTAGTTTCATCATATTGTGTAAATTATTAGCAATTTTAACTAAGATGGATACACAGAATAAATACGTAGTGCAACGGAATATTATTAATGTGAGCTTCTTTGCAGAACTATACTGTAGCATAAAGTTGATGTTACTTGATCCCACTTCTCCGGAAATACCATAGTTTTCGCCATATGAAAGATTACTTCTTCATCTTATATTTAAGGTTTTTGGTTTTAATGATTATTTTATTTGTTGACTTGTAACCGACGGAGATAATACACATGACTTGAAACTTTGTGTACTCAGGCAATTATATTGTACTGATATAATCTATCCATTGATTGTACTTACAAATGACTATAGGGGTGCGGTTGGAGTGCAAACGTTTGGCAGTGAAAAGAAAATGCATAATAACAAATCATGGTAAAACTATAAAGTACCATAAAAAGTAAATAAGATATTTCAACCATTCTATCTTCCTAGCTACAAATTGGAATGTCCTACTTTGTCCTAAGTCATTGGTGGGGAAAAATATCGCATATAATGCTAGCGATGTACCACTGTCCTAGTATGAACTGTATCATTTACAGAGTTGTGGTATGTAATGATCGCATATGATATTAGCGATGTGCCACTGTCATAGTGTGAATTATTTACAGAGTTGTGGTGTTCGCCTGTACTAAAGGTGGGTGTCAAGAGGGTGAAGGAGTACGGTTTGCTACAAAATCGGGTAAGTGTCGGACAACTACAAAGTCGTATTGAAATTAATTTATCTGATCAGTATGCTCTCAATGCTTTTTTCATTTATATATACTAATATAGGGAAGTAAGGTGAAATAACACTAGCAGGATAGCGTGATTGCAATTAAAACCAACATCCATAGAGTCAGGACGTTAGCTGTGACATACTGGCAGTCAATCCCACATGACATCCAATCTTTACATTTTTATATTACCACTGAAATGTGGTCTACAATACCAAATATTTCCTTATTTCTTTCTCTCAGTATATCTATATATTCACAGATAACTGTCTTTCAGATTCTACTAGCATCGATCCTAAGCATGTCCACCTCGGTCATATACTGATATGAAGACTATGTGTCAGAATTACCAATATTTAACATCCAGTTACCGATAATTAATCAATGTGCTCTAGTGATGTCGTTACACAAATACCTGTTTAACTCTTATCGATCAAATGTCGAAATGACCATATGTTAGACGCCATATAGTCGTAGTTTAAAATATACTCTGGTATTGTTAAATAAACATTCCTTTCCTGTTGGTCTGGTTTCGTAGTTACACACCTGCTGCCTGTCTACAATACCTTCAACCCTGTGCCATTTAGGCCCTTCTAAGTTGTACCCAGTATAAATAGTACAGAGCTGGTTTTAAAATGCAACACTCGTTTTACCAAACATTTCGTATATCATTTAATGAACAAATGAAAATCAACTGCATATCATAATTGCCAACACATTATTAATTAATGTCCATAAAGTCACATGGTTCACGCAATCCATAAATATTGGTTATAGCTGCCAGAACAGAACAGAACAGAACAGAACTTTATTCAACTCGGATCACCAAACGGTGATACATTGAGGTGCCACGCGACTGCATGTATGTGTTGCATCTTCCACGCATCGACAGAATCGCGGGTCCATGATGTCTTATTCGTGGATCAGGGCCCACTCCAATTAATGTTGCTCTTCAATTGGTGTGTGCGTGTCTGCGCGTGCGTGTGTGTGTGCGTGTCTGCGCGTGCGTGTGTGTGTGTGTGTGCGTGCGTGCGTGTTCTTGTACAGAGTGGATACCACCAAATCAAATCCCATAGACGACAAGTTGTTTAACTGTGCCTAATCCATTTAAAAAAAAAAATTAAACCATAAAATATTTTAAATCAACAGACGACAATAGTAACATATGTGGCTAAACCTCCTACCTGCAGCGTATCAATCGACATATACACCGCGGATATAAATACTACCACCCCTCACCGTTAAAGTAAATCGGAACCAGATGAGGGTTAAGCTACTCATTTCAAAGATAACGGGTAGCATCTATGATAACCTAGTTCCGCACACAATTTAAGTACATTTTGTTACAGGTACCCCATACATGTTTCAAGCACAAGGCCACTTGACAGCCGAAAGTTATTTGGTTTAGTACTACCTATAAACATCACGTTACCCTTCATCCCAAATATCTTGACACCTGTAGTTTTATCATTCATGCAACGTACAGGCGCAAAACATCCACATCATGGATTAGCCTTCCCTTTCTCCGGCCCGGCCTCGGTGGCATCGTGGTTAGGCCATCGGTCTACAGGCTGGTAGGTACTGGGTTCGGATCGCAATCGAGGCATGGGATTTTTAATCCTGATACCGACTCCAAACCCTGAGTGAGTGCTCCGCAAGGCTCAATGGGTAGGTGTAAACCACTTGTACCGACCAGTGATCCATAACTGATGCAACAAAGGCCATGGTGTGTGCTATCCTGCCTGTGGGAAGCGCAAATAAAAGATCCCTTGCTGCTAATCGGAAAGAGTAGCCTATGTAGTGGCGACAGCGGGTTTCCTCTCAAAATCTGTGTGGTCCTTGGCCATATGTCTGACGCCATATAACCGTAAATAAAATGTGTTGAGTGCGTTGTTAAATAAAACATTTCTTTCTTTTTTTCTTTTTCCCTTTCTCCGGATCTTGCTCGAGCTATTTTTAAGATGAAATGAGATGTGATATCTACATCCAATTCTAATCGACGAATGGCAGTACATACATCAAGGCCTTATGCGATGTGTGATTCTGTAAAAGTTGACGAAGCAGGAAATTGTGCAGGGAGTGGTGGTTCTAGTCTGTATCGATCGACGTTCGGGGTTCGATCAACAACTACCCCCTGCACAAGACGTGAAACAATGCAAAAAACATCTCGTCTGCAGTCATAAACTTTAATCGGTGGTCAATTTTAATTTTCAATTTATTTAAATATCTATGTTATATGAAATATGAAATGTTTGGTACAATGAGTGTTGCGTTTTTAAAGTGTTTCCAGGCCTCCCAGCAATATAGGAAATATAGGAATTTGCATACCAAAATATAGGAGGGTTTTTTTTAGGAATTTTGAGGTCAAATATAGGAGTTTTATAGGAAATTGTGGACCAATTATCATGATTATAGGCATTTTACACGGATTTTTAAAGACGTTTACATTACTAATGGTATGCTCTTACCTTGCATGTGTACACAAGATACCATCTACTACCTCAACAAACAGGGTTGAAAATTAGCAGTTGCCCAGTTGCCAGTAGCGACCTTTATTGGCTATGGGCGACTATGAATTTCACAAAGGTAGTCCGTTGGGCGACCATTGATTTTAGAATCTGGTGAATATGGTACCAGGTGAAAAATTAACGCATTGAAACTAAATCGAATGTCACAAAACACACCGCTATTGTGCTGGCGCGAACTACAGATCTGGCAACAGACAACATTATAGAACATGTTCTATATTTTGACAATGCCAGACTTACCAGACTCAGCCTCAGCTTCTGAGATTATGGTCCGAGGCTTCGAAAAATTATTGCTCAAAACGTATTGCAATGACGTCATGGTGTTGTTGTTGTTGTTTTTTTGTTGTTTTTTCTTGTTGTTTTTTTAAGTTGTCGGATTAATGGACTGGATACGCCATAATTATTTAGTAGACCTACTTTTTGACATTATTCAATGTATTAATCGTATTTTATTAGCTCATATTATTCTGGGACAAAATCAAATTTTAAAATGTACTTTTAACTCACACTAACAATGAAATGTTCCATCAACACATGGATTATTTCAAAAGTCAGTTAATTGGCATGTAGGCCTAAAGATAAAATTCATATTAATTTATTAAATTGTAAACCCATATCATCTGAAATAACGTTTTTGGGGGTAAAACATTCAGTGTAAATAAAAACAATATATATTTATAAAATGACATAGGATAAATCCAACGTAATCTGAACGACAAAAACCGTAATACGAGATCAGGGCCTGATCTCTGCACAATGCAGTCGATTGGGTATTTGGCAAAATAGTGGATGATTCCATGAATCTTTATCTAGTGCCTCGTCTTTAGGAGGACAGCCACTCCCAAGGAGATCCTTTACTGGAGAGTTCTCCATATTAACAAAGAAGACTGTCATTCCCAGACTAATATACTAAAACACACGCAGTTCTACCTTTAGTCTCTTTGTATTGCATTATCGATTACTTCATAGACAATGCAAGTGAAGCTGCATACCTTGGCTGTTCTAGCATTTGTTTTCTATCCCTGTATTAAAAATTATATTTAATCTGTATCATTTAATGGTAACTTTTAAAGTATCTTTTATTTATACTGGACTATTTTTTCTCTCTTTAAATGTGATTTGGGTTGGTATGAGTTTAAAACTTAATATGTTTTCTACTATGAATTTTAACTTTATTAGTTATGAAGTTACATGCCAATTCATCGGTTTCCTCGACGCAAATGGACTATATACATGGTTATTATTATACATGGTTATTATTCAACAAAGAACATTCTAGTTAAACTGGAGGGCTAGTTGAATTTGAGAAGGGCCAGTAAGATTTTTCTTCAACTGGCCCTGCTGGCGACCATGGTTTTCATGTTAATTTTCAACTCTGAACAAATATATACCAAGGCTTGCCAGCAGTCCATGCTGATATCCAGGATAATTTGAAAGTTGGTGCACATTCAAAGCATCTTCTGAATTTCTGACAGGCTGCCTTTCACTGCGAATATAACTCAGTAACATATTTTATTCATCGGCATTTTGGCAAAGCAACTGAGTCAAATATAGGAAATATAGGAAATGAATCTCAATACAGGAGTTTTATAGGATCCTATAAAAATATAGGAAATATAGGAGGTCTGGGAGGCCTGTGTTTCAGTATATTATTAATGTTTTATCCGTTGATGTTTTAATTCCTTTTTTTCAGACACTACAGACAGCTCGGATCCATCAGACTACAAGACTTCTACGATCACCGTGTCTGTTTTGGCAGGAATTGTCACAATTGTCCTTGTTATCCTTAGTGTGATATTTTTCTTGTATGTTTAATTCTAATACAACTGGCATATAAGATTTGTTTTATTGGTTAATTTCCATGGTAAATTGGACGATATATATATACGCCGTTATGGGCAACTGAGATTTTCCACGATGACAAAATTCCGAGAACGCGTCTGCTATGCTGTCACTTAGTTTCCTGTGTTGAGGTTTCGTTAGTGTATTAATACCACGTCTTCCATTATATTAAAAAAAACTACTAACTTCAGATAAAAAATATGTTTTTGTTATTATATTAATATTATTTTGTGCCATTGTAATTTTTAACACTTTGTTAGCAGCAATGAATACCCACCGACTCAAAGTAAGGTTAGTCACTGATCGCTCGCAGCAATCAATTCGATCATGTGTCTTGCCGCCTGATCTTCTTGTCTGTGTTCTTAAAAATGGCACACACAGAAATAATTGTATCACAATCTGAAGAACACAAGAATAAGAAGACAAGATGAAAATGACTATCGATTTTTTAAACGCAGTTTTAAACATGAACTGCTTTAAAATATTGCAAAATGTTGAAAACAATCACGAAAATAATACTTACCCTTTAGTAAATTAATATTATTTTATTTTATGGATTTATAAAAAAAATGTAATTGCAAACATGTTAGTAAAAGTTGCAAACGTGTATACCTGCCCCATTAACGTGTTTTTTGTCCAGAATTAATTTAGGCGAATTCCTCGAAATAATTCAATATGAGATTGTAACATCGCTTCACAAATGTAAACTCCAATCATATCCATACGGTTTGCAAACCTAAAATAAAATAGTTTCATATAGTATTTGAAATGGCCAAGCTAGTGAAATAGAAACCACATGTTACTAGCTGATTGCGGAATTATATATTTTATTAACATCATAGATATTATGATATTTAACAAAACGTTAAAATTCATTCACATTGCTGATTGCAAAGCCACCCAAAATATGCTTGATGACAACTATAGAGTCCAACCTCCTGGACCTCGCCCCAATCTGCGCCTAGATGTATATAATGTACAATGACACAGACAGCGTCAACACTGCAAAGTAGCAGTGGCTTGAATTCAATCGCCTCTCTCAGTTTGCGATAATAAAATTAGGTGAAGAAACTAATTGGGCCGAATTTACAATGCCTGGTTTTGACTATTTTAGAATGCTTAAACACCTGCGTTTAAAAAAAAAAAAAAAAAGACTTGGTGAATTTACTTCATTATTTTTAGCCCACATTGAAAATGTGACATTAAAAAGAATCAAGTGTGACATCACTGAACAGTGTAAGAACAATAATATTATATTGTAGTTCTAGAAAGGCTATTGTTATACTTACAATTGTGACATACATTTTTAGAAATAGAATGAATTTAGAAATAGAATGAATCAAGGAAAACATTTATTTTGACAGTGACCATTTATCAAATTGTAGACCTCTCTGAACATCTCTCCAAAAAAACCAAAACCAAAAAAACCCCAACAAAACCCCAACAACAAAAAACATCAATTGAAATTCTAACCAATAAAATTGAACTATCTGTTATTGTAGGTATGTCAGACGGCAGAGATCGAAGTCAAGATCTGCTGATTATGACGGGAGAACAACGGACAACCGACAATCAAACCGAGATGTCGCACTGTACGAAGTCATGGACGGACAGACACATACCGCACATACAACGGACGAGTCACGAGACGGTGGTTATGTTAATTCACCAAGGTCACGTGAAGAGGGGGCTTATGTTAATTCGGGGCAAGCTGTTCAAATGAATGAATATGAAAAGCTTGATGTAGTATCGACCACACCGCAAACTACTTACGATAAGTTAACGAGTATCTAAGTATATAATACAAATTGTGATAGTAAATATAGCTTCCTGGTGGCTGTGTTAATGTGTGATCTTGAAACAATGACTATAACAGGCCTAATGAACATTATATAAACGTATACAAACTGTCGCATATAAAATAGGTATTAACTTGGAAAGAAAGTTGAACAAGCCGGTCAGAACAGCATTAAGATCAGTTACGGTTATGTTACAAAGAAACGATATGCATAATTGGTAATTTAAAAATATATATTTTACCAAAAAGGTATACATATTTTATGATTCCTAGACCTCATAGAAACGTTTTATCTAAATTTAGAACTGGTAACCTTCCCCAATGTCTAGAACCAGGAAGATATCACAGGCCTCCAATCCCATTATTAGATCGAGTATGTCCCTTATGTCGGCATAGTGTTCAAGATGAAACACACTTTTTACTTTTGTGACCTTTTAACGAAGATCTTAGATATCGTTTAATTGTTAATATGCGATCTTCGTATGACTATTTTGAAACCCTTTCAGTTTATAACAAAGTAATGTTAATAATGAAAGATGAAAATCAATTTTTAATAGCAAGAACTCTTTTTATATGTTTCAAAGACGAACAACATTATTTTATTATGTACACTTTACTTTAGGTGATTTCTGTGGAATACAATTATTTTATAATTTTATATAGTATGGTCTAATTATGAAATTAGATTTTATTAACATTTTTTAAATTATGTAATGTATTTTTGCTTTTGACATGTACATATTAGATTTTATATGAAAGATATTTCGTATTTTATGTTTTAAGTGTCTCATGGGCTTATGTAGGCTGGGTGACAATACGTGATTGTATATAGTATGAATAGTTTATGTGTATTGTCATGTGACACTCTATTAAACAAAATAAACAAAACATATATTAATTACAGATACATATATCACACCAATTCAAAGGCATAATGGAAGGTCTGGTAAAACAGATATATTATGAACATATAAGAAAATGTATATAGAAATCCGTATACAAATTTGAAACACAAAGTTTCAAGACTATACAACTACAGATTCTATACAACTACAGATTCTCTTCATTTAAACATTGTATATAAATATGTTTCTTACTTGGATAATTCGTTTATATTATTAGTAGATAATACTTGTATTAATTTAAGCATAGATGGATGGGTTGTATAATATACTTGCTATATGTGTATCAAATAGAGACACATGAGTATTAAGGTTTAACAATAACTTATTAGTATTCAATGCATACATGACATCTATATAAACATCGAAAGTGCATACATCTCATAAGTTTCTGCAGTAACTTTAACACACACACATACTAACACGCACGCGCACACGCACACACACATTAAACATATATATTAAAAATATATCATTAAATATTTCTTGTCATGTTTATGTATCAAATATTATCTTTCTGTCATGTATAACTGATTGGCATCCAGTGACATCGAAAATCCATGATTCCAAATTTCGCCACAAAAAGGTAATTTTTGAACATTTTACAAAAAGGTACATTATTACAATAATCTTTTAGTATTGCATACCAGCGGATTTGTGCTGTTGGCAAGCCTGTGTTCATAGAGTATATTATAATATACACCACAATCTTTATTAATTCTTTGTTATTAAAAACATATACTTTGGACACAGAGTATTATATAGATTTAGCTGTACTTGTAATAAGTGTTGAACGGATCCTTTCCAATCTAGACTTGGCTGTTTTCACACTTCTGTCATGGTATTCGCAAGGGACTCAATCGAATAGTTTTTGCTTCTTTATTTATTCTCAGGCCTCCGTTTTAAAATTATAAAACTAATTAGTTTTATGCATAGCCTTACTAGTTTATATTGTCAACATAAATATATTTTGTACTGTATTGTAAACAGAACGATGTTACGGCATGACGTTACAGGCGTTATTTACTTCTTCCAGGATAAAACGCACTTCGTTACTCCTTCGAGATCTCCATCCCACTTCAAGATTTCGGAGATCTGTTTATGTTATTCTTTATTCTACGTTAAGCTTGTGTGTGTGTGTGTGTGTGTGTGTGTGTGGCGTGTGTGTACGTGTGCGTGCATGCGTATGTGTGTGTGTGTCTGTCGGGTGACCCTCTCCCCAAAAAACCCACAAACAAAACAACAACAACAAACTAAACAGACAAAGCAGAAAAGGAGAAGATAACCCTACTGAATAAATAATTTGAAACCGTATACTGTCTGTAAATGTGATATTTCACGCCCAGATATTATTAAAATAGCAAAATTGTGAAGTCAAACAATGTGATGCCAGACAGGAAGACAATTCAAGTGCAATGTTGGTTTGTTTGCATTTTATTGCTATGTGTACGGAAACTTTTTTAGTAGTTAGATATTGAAACTTGAGACATGGTTCAAATGTTTTGGTTTAGCAGCAAAACGTAACAGTCATCGAACAGTTCATTCTATTATGCCTGTAGTCTCTTTCATGTATCCAATAATGAAAAGAAAATGAATACTTGTATAACAACACCTCGGCACAGAAATATTGAAAATTTCATATTTTCAGGAAAAGAAGACCAGTTCACAAGTAAATAGGGTAATTTACAACTTTAGTCATTTAAAGGTGTTATTTCTCCTTTTTTCAAACCAATTGTACTGCATCAAATACCCCAAGTACTAGTATACTTATTCTACACCTTTGAAACACCCATCATTTTAATATAAACTATTATGTTCTCTTCTTTATCCTTCTTCTCCCTATTTTCTGTCCCCTTGTTCTAATTCCTGAGTTTGTGTTGTTCTTCATGAATTAACCAATGCAGTACATCATTGAACTGTCTGTGGTGTGAACATTATGTAAATATATAAATATATGTACTATAATGTGTATGTACTGTCTATGTATGCATATGTCTTTTATTTGATATGGATTATTATTATTGTAATATGTCCATGCAAGTATTAATCCACTGTATAGCCACACCACATGTATATACAGTGCGATCTGTAAATGTGGCAATTCATGAAATAAATAATTTAAAAAGCAACTTTTTGTAATAACACCTCAGGCCATTTTAAACTGTAGCCATTTGGTCCTAAGCATATGGTTATATCGACACGTGGCCTAGATACAGAGAAATAACGCGATCTACTCGAGCCCAATTACTTTTAACTGTACGTTGTTCAAAGAGTCACAACTTGTTAGGGCTATTGTCAATAATTCCACATATGCTTGATGTGAAAAAAACTTCATACATCCATCAAACTCCCACAGAACAACTAGTACATACAGATTAACAAAGGAAAAATCATATATAGAGTTTAAATATAGGTTATTTTTATATCTCAAACTCTTTGTTTTTAAATGTACGTTATAATAAAACATTTTTTGTCGTTTCAAATGTTCACAAGACATACACTTAAGAAAGAACATATAAAACATCATGTTTCGTACCTTCTAGGGGAGTTACGGTTTGAATTGGTTTTGCATCTTTGAAGGGTACTGAATGTGAATTAATGGGTTACAAACTTGGCACCCTTGACGATTTATAACATATTCAAGATGGTGACCACGATGACTGCCAAAACATAAAACTTACAATACCTTGGATTACTATATCACTGAGGACAAATATTGTGAGGTCTATTAAAGTCATGAAATTTGTTTTGAACTACCCGTGCGTTGACTACGTTACCAAATAAATAAAAAATGGCTAACAATTGTAGTTTTTTTTTCATCCTCCATCATTTAAAGCAAAGGATACCAAGATTGAATGCATGTTAAAGACTCCCCAGCACAAAAATACACATCAGCTATTGGGTGTCAGAAAAGTTACGTATATGGACATATTTATACAATTATGTAAAACCACAATGCAAACAGCTTTGAGGAAAATATAATACAATACAAATATCAAGATAAGTATATGTTAAAACTTTGTATACAAGTAGAAGTGTTTTTAAAACTTTAAATTAATTATGGGTTGAATTTAATAGATTCCAAAACATTTCTGTTGCCAAATATATGATGTTTTGTTGGCTTCAAATTATTATATTCCACCAAAATGATTTACACACTGGCAATGTTCACACCGGAGAGAAGGGTCTTTTAAAATAAACGAATGCATCAAATATATATGGCCGATGCGGGCACGATACAGTATATATCATCCTTCCTGCACCGCATGTAGGAGAACTATCACTCTCCTAAGAATGGCGTGGCAGAATGAAGCTTGTTCGCAACCGCACCGTCCCAATCATCATGCAAAGTGGAACATATAATTATATTGATTAATATGATATTTAAAATCGCTGACGAGGATACCGACACTATCGCGTGGCAAAATCAAAGCAGACTTAGCAGCAGACTTAGCAGCAACATCTGCCTTTTCATTGCCCTTCATGCCAACAAAGTTGGGTACCCAACATAATATAATATCTTTATTGGCAATGGAAAGGAGACACACTTTCCTATTACAATCCCAACCAAGCGATACTCTAATTTTATGTACTGTAAAGCTTGGAGACACGAAAGTGTGTCGGTAAAAATACTGTATTTAGATGCACATGAATCCTTAAAAGGATATTGTTCTAATTTTCTTACTAGGTTGAATTTCGTGTTATTTTGTTAAATTATATTTTTTCGTACATACGAAATTATTTGAAGACAAAATCCAGTTTGGGCTTCTTATAAATATTATGACGACGACCAGAAACACATTGAATATACAGACATTGATATTCGAAACAGGAAAATATATTTGATATGTAAGTTTAACCTAGAAATATTGTATTAGTCGGAAACATCTTACAATGCGGAAAACTCAAGAATGTTCCTTTAATCTGTTCCAGGGATTTAATGATTGCCCAGGTTTTAGCAGTAAAGATTTATGCTGGAAATTAGTGTGTCTAATGGGAAAACTGTAGCAGACGCCACATAATTCCCATACCAAGATGGCTATTATAACAGGCACACAGTAAAATTAGAACAAAACAAAACAAATACAGGAATTTTAACGAAATTGGTGCCATTTAAGACTTTACATGCCCTATTGATCTGACTGGTGTGTTTGATATATTTAGCATAACTTTCCACCTTCCTATGCAGCTTTATATCAAGCGCGAATGCATACACAAGATATTTGATATTTCTGACTGTGCAGTTTTAACATCAGAGTCCTTTTGCATGGCAAAATGCCAATAAAATGCATGTCGCCAACACGACCACAAAACTTCAATCGTTAATTTAGTACCAAAACAAAATCCATTTGAAAGAACAGTCATGATAGTTCAGTTGAATCATGGGACGGTTTGTCATACCATTGAAGGCAAATAGTAGTGGTATGTACGAGTTGGGTGGAAATGGGTAGCATATAATTTCACCCAGTTAGTTGTAATTTACGTTACATGTACGAGGGTATATTAAACAAAGATAAAATAAAGTTAGTTTAGTAATAAAGATGTGTGCCCATATTGTTAAATATACACGTTTTAAAAACTGATCGTATTTTCAGGCAATACAAATTCAAATTCTACATCACTATAGCAAAAACAAATTGTAATATACATGCATGTGATAACATTTGTACACCTATGCATAGCATCATAACAAAATGGTATGTTTTCATAAATTACCATGTTTAGTACATGCATACCAGTACAACATATCACATGTTATTCTTTGCCAATGAAAACTGGTTTCCAATATGTAACATGGTGTAATCTACTAGATGTAATTTACAGCTTATGTTCGTAATTTTAGCGAATGGTTGGCAGTGTTATATTCCTATTTAAAGTAAGAGCTAAAGATATGACTATACCAAATAAAGTCCCATATGCGACCATGTTAACGTTTGTATTTAAGAACACTATATGCAATATATCAACCAAACTATGAACCATAAATATCAGTACTACAACCCCTACCTCAAAGTATTAACTGCAGAAAGTGGTACCTTTCATGGCTCATTTTTAGTATAACCAGATGTTTTTACAACACACCTAGTTTCGCACAAAATTTTAGTACTTTTTTTAACAGGTACCCTATACCTGTTCCAAGAACAAGGCTATTTGACACAGTGATACTAGATGCAATAAAATTGCATACATTTTTAGCCCAGATGAAACAATTTTTTTTTTACAACCAACACATATTTAAAACCAATCACAGAACTTGTGGTGTTAACTTCTGTCAAAAATTCGGTGCACCTCGAACTTTGACCCAACCGGAAATTAGTTGGTTTAGTGCTACCTATAGGTACGTGTTTATCGCACTTTGCCGAATACAGATTGCCGTTTTGTGCCTGTTTTCCCTCCCTGTTTTACACACATTTCTAACTCAGATTAATGTATGTGTAAAATAATTACATGGCGGAATTAAAGCTAATTATATAATCTATAGATATAAAAAGTCAGCATACGAAGTATACTAAACCTGCTCAATCATACACTTCAAAAACTGATGGTAACGTAGATTGTCAATTTAATAGAGAGGTTTTGCAACCGTTACTATTACGTTTAGTCATAGGTCAATACTTTGAGTGTAGTTGATAACGTCACAGCAATTTGCTTCCTGCTGTTCACCATTAAAAGGCCTGCTACATGTAATAACTTTCATTACTAATATATGTTTAAAAATAACTAAATAACTTCTGATAATGCTGCCATTTTAAAGTCACTAACCGTGCTGATCTTCGAAACTAGCTAAACGATTAGTACTGTTACCAATCTTATTGGGCTGAATTTACGAAGCCTGATTTTCTTAGTCCCATGTATGTTTATAGTTACACGCGTGTAAGACACAAACAGGCTTTGTAAATTTGGCCTATTACGATTATGTGTAACAGTAATTGTGTGGTTGCAAAACCTTATCAATGTAACGCTAACTTACAAACTTTCCTATGTGTGTTTCAGTACATAGATGAACAATATTGTGTTTGAATTTAGTCCGGCAGCAGAGGCCGAAAAAGAGCCTTAGTTTTTGAGTAACTGGGGCCGGAAGTATAACGTTTGTCACCATGGCTGAAATTAATCTCTGAGGTGTGGAGTTCATGGAAATATAAGATGACATTTTCTTAAGTTGGTGCAAACAAGATAGCGACCATTTTGTTTCCAAACTGGCCGCAAGTTCATCATCAAAACTGTGTATCTTAAGAACAAGAACACTTAGAAATAATATGATCTTTGTTGCAAAACTGATATTCATGGACTCATTGATTTCATTAAAACTATTTGTAATACTGTCAGATGTTGAGTTGACCAATATTCAAAATGGCTGGCTAAATGGGCGATAATTTTGGTATAAATATCGAAACATATTTGTAACATGTCTTAGGAAAAAACAAATATTTTTGTCAAATATTAGGTTTAGATTGTTGATAAGTTTAGTTAGACTGTTTTAAAAAATACTAAAATAAAATATAACAGCAAATTGTAAATAATTGTATAAAATAATAAACCAAGATATTGGACAAATGTCGTGCTATTTATCAAATATATATGTCCCCACTAAGAAAGCGTTGTTGTTGTCATACAACTATTAGCATCCACAAACACCTAACCACTAAGGCCTGAATAAATAAACAAATTAATGAATTAGTGAATGAGTGTTTGTATTAATGAAAGAATGTTTAGCAAAACTCCAGCACACAAATTCGTGAGGGTAGTTCACAAAATCCCCTTAAGGTCCATTCCTTGACGTGGCGAGGGAGCTTGTATTTCTCAGTGACTCAAAGAGCCATACCAGAAGAAGATTTACCTCCTGTTAGGGATACCCAGGCTCGATGGGTCGATGTGATGAGACCGGACTGATATGAATTAAGGGTGAGGTAACCCTAACAGAAACCTCGAGTGTTGAAGTCAGAGGTATTGAGTCGCGAGACGCTCTCCAATAGACCACAGTAGCATGCATATGCAGCTATTATAACTACACCTTTGGACTTAAAGATCAAGAAAGTTGACCAGTTGCAGCTGATTGCAAACTTAGGGGCACAAGGTATATTGTTTTAGGAAGACAATTTAGCGGCTACCAAGTTTATTGGGTCCCTCTATAAAAATACATAATATTGCGCTTCGCTGAACAAGCTTCAGGATGACATCGCCAGTAAGTGTGCTTGCAACGAAGCTACCCAAAATGTAGACAGCTGTAACATGCATGCCAGCTGTAATGCCTCTGCCGGCTGATGACACCGCAAGACGTCGCCACACCCAAATGTCAGTTTGGAAATCACGCCAAGTTCATCTTTGAAATGAAAAATGTTTTATTGGTATGTCGTACCCAAGCTAATGAACCAGGTGTGATCTTACCCAGAATTGATGAACAACCTGATATGAAAGTGACGGTCCATTTCTTGAGCTTCAGAATGATCATGCTTTGACAATGGACAACCATGCACAACATCAGACAAGAAATGAGACGGTAACTAGTATATGGATATGGGAACGGTATTATGCATATATTACCATCGGGGGTTTTCGTACTATGCATATGTCGACAATTCATTCATTCATTGTTCATTTATTCCTTCATTGTTTGGTATCGTAGTTTTGGTACCTTGTGAATGCTAATAGCTGTATAATAACAATGCTTACTCAATGAACAACGGTTGGTCAGTGGTATAGCATATGTACCTCATCTTGATTTATTCTTCAAAACATGTTAACTAAACATATCAACCATCAAAACTTAATATTTAACATAAAAAGTGTCTTTCAACAACAATATTTAGATTTTAATACCAAAATCACCGCCATTTAACGAACATCAGTTTTGACACCAAGATCACATTTCTAAGTGTTCTAAAGATATACAATTTTATTGATGGACTAGAGGCCTTTTTAAAAAATAGCGGCCATCTTGTTAGCACCAACTAGAAAATGTCATCTTATATATTTTCATGAACTTTACACCCTAGAGATTACTTTCAGCCATAGTGACAGATGTTATACTTCCGGCCCCGGTGTTACATATAATTTGCACTCCCCTAGATTTGCATTCCCTGGTGCATATTACACATGTAATATACACTCCCCCAGTCTATATTATATGTATAATATGCACTCTCTCTCTGACTAATATTCACCCACTCCTTGCTACCCTTACTTCCGATTAATATGACAGGAATTACGTAGAGATAACATTGCAAAGCTTGGTCTTGTCATGTCATGTCATAGGGTTTTACGTGCACATTCAGAGCAAGCTGTTGTAGCGCACGCCTATCGTGGGCGCAAGAGCCGGCCTTGGCCGGCTCTTCCGTCCATGACAGGAAAGGTGGGGGGAGGGGAAGGAGGGACCGCCTGCATTGGCAGGTGCAGGGGAGCACCAGCAGCCCGATTGAATCGGTAGCAGGCGGGTGGGGGTGGTGGTGGTGCTATGGAATTTGAATGGGGCCGTTAATGCCAAAGAGAAAGTGGTGCGCAATTTTGTTGAGGATATTTTGGCGCAATTTTGAACGGTCGGTCGAAAGGTTAATGGCCGAGCTAATATAGGTTTTGATATTAGTGAATCGAGAGTAGCTCGTTAATTTTAGACCTTTACGATGCTGTGGTGTCTCCCTAGGTTGCCCATCGGGCCCTTATAAAGGGCCTGACCGCTTCTGGTCGAGGCATCACCAAGTACCAAGTTATTACCAGCAGCACGTATTGGGGGTTTGGGTAGGGGAGGCCGATATTCTTTTGTTCAGCTTCCCCCGGGTGCATTGCAATTGTGTACTTGGAACGGTATTCGAATACTATTGTTAGATTAAGCTGGTTTATTTCTTGAAGTTTATTATGGATAGCTGCGAGGATATCTGGTCTGGTAGATTTATTAGTTTGAAGTGATTGGATGGAGCTAAGACTATCTGAAAAGATAACGCTTTTAGGGTATTGTTTATTTTTAATCCAGATTAGCGCTTCATAGATGGCTGTCAGTTCTGCTGTATAGACTGATAGATTATCTGACAGCCTGGCATATTTAACTAGTTTAGAGTGTTTGGATATTTTTTCTTCAACTATTGCGAAGCCAACCCTACCGTTATCTGGATTTTTTTAGCCATCCGTATAGATATAGATATGCTCAGGGTAGTTTTCATTAGCTGTGACTTCAAACAGGACTTTCTTAAATGGTGGAAAGGGGGTTTGATCAGTAGCTTTTTTGATTAGGTATGGAGTGTGGCATTCAATTGGCTGGTTGAGTTGGTATAGAGCCACAGGTGTGTTATCAATCCCTACCTCTATTTCAAGTTTACTAGCCCTAGTGGCAAATGAATCATTAAGTTTTTTTATTAGTTTTAAATTCTAGCCCTGGTTTTGCTATTATGGGGGTAAGTTCCTGAACTGGGTGATCTAATTTAAGCGAATGGATTTTAAGATGGTAGTTGAGATGTTGAAGATTACGGCGGTATTTAAGTGGCATAATGTTAAATTCAACTTCTAGGCTTTGGCCACTAGTATTAGCTGGAACTTTAGCTATTGTTCTAAGAGCTTGGTTTTGGATGATATCTAGTTTTTGCAGTAGCTTTGGGGAGGCGCAACTGTAGGCTTGGGCTCCATAGTCTATCCTGGAGAGTATACATGCTTGGTAAACCATAAGCATTGCCTCTGTTTGCGCTCCCCAGCTGGTGCCTGAGATTGCTCTTAGTAAGTTTAGAGTATTTTTAGCTTGTCTAACGATATCATTAATATGATCACTAAAGGTTAGTTTTGAGTCGAAGGTGACTCCTAGGAATTTGAATTTGCTAACTCTTGGGATTGGCTTATTGTTTGAGGTTATTTGAAGGTTATCTGGCGAGTTGACTTTATTAAATAGCATACAAACTGTTTTAGTTTCAGATAATTTAATGCCCCAGTCCAGGGACCACTTATTTAATTTGTTCATAACGTCTTGCATTAAATTAAATAGATTCTTGGTTACTCTGCCTGTGCGCCAGATGGCGCAGTCATCGGCAAACAGTGCTGTGTTTAATGGAGTGGTTGATTTAATTTTACCTTTAGCATTAAGTGCTTTAGTTATGTCATTAATAAATATGTTAAATAAGGTTGGTGATAGGACTGAGCCTTGTGGTATTCCGTTAATTATTTCTGTTTTATCTGAGTAGTGGCCGTTTACTCTGACTGAGATTGATCTATTATGGATAAAATTATTGATAAAGTTAAACATGTTTCCTTTAATTCCATTAGTTTGTAGTTTATTGAGTAAGCCTTGTCTCCATACCATATCAAATGCTTTTTCAATGTCTATGAATATTGCTAATACTTTATTAGATTTGCGGAAGGCATCGTTTGTACTGTTTTGAAGTCTGACTATTTGGTCTATTGTTGAATGTTTGGATCTAAATCCACTTTATACATTTGTAATTAGGTTATTTTCTAGTAAGTAGTTATTTAATCTTTTATTAATGATGGTTTCTAGCGTTTTACACATGTGGGACGTAAGTGTTATCGGTCTGTAACTTCCCGGGAGGGAGTGGTCATTTCCCGCCTTAGGGAGACTAAAGCATTCAGCGTGTTTCCATGCAGTGGGCATTTGGCCCTCCCTCCCTATTCGGTTAAAGAGCGATAACACTACCTCTAGGGCTATGTCCGGCATGTGCTTGAGCAGGGTGTAACTAATTTGGTCGGGCCCAGTGGCGGTACTTTTTTTCAGCTTTAAGAGCAGTTTTTAGTTCTATCAATGTTAGTGGTTTATTAAATTCTAGGTTATCGTTGTTTGGTTGATTGGCCGTATTAGTATTAGTTTTTGGTAAGGAGTTATCTTTCTTGAGTTTATCAAAGAATTGTTTAGGGAAATTTTCGTTACTACTGTTTTTGCTAAAGGTTTTACTTAGAAGGTCAGCTTTTTGTTTATTAGTGGTTGCTGTTTTATGTTTTTGAAGGACTGTGGTGTTCGCGCGTTGTTCTTGTATAGCTTGAACTTCCTTCCACATTTCTCTAATAGATGTTCTATTATTTATTTCACCGCAGAATGTTTGCCAGCTGGCCTGTTTAGCTTCAATAATTAATTTACCTATTTAACTTTTTGCTATTTTATATTTTGAGTGGTATTCCTGTTTACCTGTTTTTTTTAAGAGTTTCCGCATCCTGTTTCTGAAGCCGCATTTAGTTTTAATTTCGTCCATCCACCAACTAACAGGTTTATTTTTACTAGGTTGTTTAGTTTTAGGTATATTTTTCTCTGCTATTTTAATTATTTCGTTGGTGAGTTTGTTAGTAGCATCGTCGATATTTATGTTGTCTTCTAGTTTAATTTTGCTACATTCGCTTGTAAAGCCTGCCCAATTGGCTTTACTAAATTTGAATTTAGGTATCAATTTTTCTATTTCTGCGTATTCTACATTACTTTTATAGTTGATTAAGATGGGGAGGTGGTCGCTGTTGAGGGCATTGAGTACTTCCCATTGGGCGTTAGCGCCTAAGTTATTAGATGTTATAGTGAGGTCGATGGCAGAAGAGCTTGGCGATTGATCGTGGTAGAAGGTATTACTGCCATCGTTGATACATACTAGATTATGTATGTTGATGAATTCTTCCAGTATGTCTCCCTGTGCGTCGTAGTGCTGACCTCCCACAATGGGTTGTGGCTGTTGAAGTCTCCTACTAGTATTAAGTTATGGTTTGGTTTTATAAGTTTATTGTAATCATTTATAGTTTGTTGCTTATGGGCTGTTCCTGGTGGGCTATATACGTTAATAACGTATATAGGCATTTTATCGTTTAGTATAGTAAGTCCTAGGACTTCCAGATTGGCATTTATGGACCTGTATTTGATTTCGCTATGTGGTATAGTGCTTTTAATAAGTGTGGCTAGTCCACCTCTGGTGCTATTTTCTCTATGTTTATAATAAGTTGTGTAGCCTGGGATTTTGAAAGTTTTAGATTGTTTAGTTTTATTTTTACTGATGCCGTTTCCTAGCCAAGTTTCTTGTAGGCATATGATATTTGGCTTGTTGTTATTGGTGCTAATGAGTTGTATGAGTTCGGCACCATGTCCCATTGAGTGGAGGCCTTTAGCGTTCCATTGGAGAACGCTAAGGCCCTTATTTTTAGGAATATTTTGTTTATTTTGGGTGTGTGGAGATGTATCTCCCATATTCTATCCTGAAGTTATTTTATTTGTTATATTTGTCTGTTTATTTCTATTTACTTTTTTTGTTTTTATTATTATTATTTTATTTTTTTTGTCTTATGTCGTCTTTGATGAAGGAGATCTCTAGGGCTAATTTTTCAGTTATTGCTTTAAGTTCGTTGACTTGCGTTTGGTCTGTTGTTTTGACTTTTTCTGCGTAGGAGATTGTTTTCGTTACTAGGCAGTTGTCTCTGCTGGTTGGTTTTGGTTTGATTGTGACTTTTTCTTTTTTATCCATAAGGTTCATTTGCCGCAGCGCCCTTTGATAGTGGTGGCATCGGGGGTCGTGGGCCATGTGTCTGTCCAGGCAATTGGGACATTGGATGGGGTTGGTTCAGGGCGAGTTGATGGAGGCTCTGGTATGTTTTTGGCCGCAGCGGTGGCAGGTGGGTAGACTGTTGGAGTGCCGGCATTTAGCGGCGCCGTGTCCCCACTGCTGACAGTGGTGGCACTTACTTGGTTTCCTCTCGTATGGGAGGAGCGAGTGTTTGCGCCCTTGCACTATGATAGAGTGGTTGCCTGGTTGGGTGGTTGTAATAAGGAGGTAACCTCGTTGATAGAAAGGTTGGGGTTATTCTCTCTCAGAGTTAGGAGTGAGGTGGCGTGGGCTGGTAGTGGGTGAAGTTTGGCCAACCATTTGTTAGTGGGGGCGGGGGATGTGGTGGGGGTGGGGGTTTGGCTCTGGACGTTGGGTTGGTTTCTCATATTGCCGGCGGTTTTTGTTGCCACTTCCTTGTAGAAGGGGCTTGGGACGGTGTTAGTAGTGGGGGTAGGGGTGGGGGTGGTGGTGGGACGGGTGGGTGGGCCTACACTATCTTTGGGCGCTGTGGCTGGCGTTTTGGTTGGCTTTTGTTGTCTAGTTTTGACTGGTGCTACTATCATTTTGGTCTTGAACAGGTACATATTTTATAACCAACAAATCATTACTTCAGAGCCAGCCCACCCCAGTGGTATGCAAAAGGGTAGATCTACATATCCGAAAAATAATTTCTGAATCCTTTGTTCCTATAACGGATTCGATATCGATATGAACAACCATTGTTTGTTTAAAGAAATTTATAATTGTTTAAACTAAAGGAAGTTAGAGGGACGATCTGAAAGACAAGGGACATCCATGATTGTAAAATACCTGTAAGAAATCAAGCATTTTGATTGGCTGATTACAAGGTGTTCATTCTAGATACGATATACCACCTCCGAAAGTCAATGTACCAACTGTAACGTTGGTTACGTGTATTCATACGCGGTGAAGTGTCACTGTTTGTAAATATGGATAACGTCAACATAGAAGACGCCGAGTCGTTTAATTTGGGTGAATTGGAAGAAATATTCGGACCAGAAGAATACTCTCCAGACAATATAGCAACATTAATTTTGTTGTTTATTGAAGAACGATTCGTAAACATTTTACCTACAAACTCATTTAATCATACGCGGTAACATTGTATTGTCGTCAGCTATAAAACTTCTCTCTTTACACCGTTAGTTCAAAGTGATTTAGTGTTGCTTCAAATGATCACTTGTGATTAACGCACATTTTAAAGCAAACTAGATAGCAAAATATATTAGTTGTTGTTAATTTAAAAACATCATTTAAGTACCGACGTTAGGACACGGATGGACCAGAATGTAATAATAACAATGTTAACATCGTGCACCCGAGGTGTAAATATCTAAAGCAGAATCCCTGGTAGTTTAATGATATGTGGTACTTACGGTTATCTTCGTATTGCTGTGATTAATGCTTTCACTTCTAAGGTTCCGTAAACAAGTTCGCAGAGACAGTCATCCTCCAGGCGACGACTCTCACTCCCAGGTCACGTGACCTCGTCCATCCATCCATCGGGCTTCATTGTCCCGCCGAAACCCTATGGTCATGGACTCGCAGATCTGTCATCGTGTGGGGGGGGGGGGGGGGGGGGGGGGGGGGAGGGGGGGGAGGGGGGTGAGGGGGGGGGGGGTGAGGGGGGAGGGGGGATGGGGGTCTCCATCTGGGGGTCACCACATGTCGCATTTTTCAAATATTAAATACTTACCGAAAAGGAAGTCAGTCGATCGGATAACAAAATATTGTCAGATTCCTTGTACAAAAGCAATTTTTCAAGACAAAAACCCCCAAAACATTGACATGATTTTGGCTATATACTATTTACATTTAGTATTTGTTTTAAATTATCGTCAACTAAAATGTGTGTTTAAGAATCATGTCGACACATTCCGTAAATATTCGTTTGTTTGTTCATATATTAAAAGACCACAATACGTGACAAAGCACATGTATTTATGAATCAACTGATTAGATTTATATTTTTAAAAATCCGTCTCACGCACAATGCTAGTTCACCAAGGTAAACATCTACGGTCCGTTTTTTAACATTTTGACATTTATTGGACCCGATGTTTACAACTTGAACAGCGAAAACAAGCGTGCAGTTTCCGCCCAGATTTCAGGCGGAATCGATACAACCATGGAATTGATTATTTCGTGGCGAAATATGAGATGTACCAATAAATATAAACACTTACTGTATAAAGAAAACTTCCCGAGTCACGTTTTACGCATAAATAGACAGTTTGTCCAAATAGTAATCCTGCATCAATCCAATTTTCAGTTACGAACAAAATCTCGAATATTCCCGCCGGCCATTGTGAGCATATTTAAAATGTGATTGAAAACTGTTGGTGGAATCGGATTATTTTTATTATTATTCGTCTCGGGTTCACGAGTTTATTCCACGATATTTAATGGAATATCACGTTTAATAATAATAAATAAATAAACTTAATTAATGAATAATATTTTTTTAAAAATCAATTAATTGATAATAAATTAATGATAACAATTAAATTTAACTGAATAAAACCCCTAAAATAACTAATGACCAGTAATTATAGCTAAAAAAAAGAAATGAAGAAATTAAAACAAAAAAGAAGTGAAAAAAAAAGAGAAAAAACATTTGAAACACATGTAAGCAATGGCCTGTAATAATAATATTTAAAAACAATTACTAAAGGAAATAATAATTTGGAAAAAGTAAATATATGAGGCCTTAAAATAAGTAATGACCTGTACTAACAATCATTATTTTTTTTTAATAATAATAAAAAAGAATAATACACCCCAAAACTTTAATGTGATAATATTATTAACAATGCATATAATGCAACCCACACAAAGCACATATGTAGAAACAAAAATAACAAAATAAATAAATTTAATAATCAATTCCATTCAATTCCGCAATATTTCTTTTTACTGGGTGTACGTAAAATGCTTGATACGAATAAATCTCGTTCCGCAAAATTTTCATTCCGCATTTTCGATGTGCCAGGATAAAAATAGCTTTCAAATGTTTAAATGTGTCATCTTCAAACATCTAATCCTGGAAAGGTTACCAAAGGTATTGTACTTAATATTTTTGTCTAAAATTTATTAAAATATGTTGTTGTACGTATTGAGGCTCTTAAATAAAGCACATATGCCTGATTTTATTAAATCGTGATTGCAAATGGAAAATTCGATCCAATGGATAAACGTTACGGCACAGCAATAAACATCACAATAATAAATATCGTGCCGGAGACGTTTATCTTGATGAACTAGCACAATGCATATGCGAATCCGCCATGTTTTTTCTGGCAAAAATACGATTTAAAAACATCAATGCATTCTTGTTTGTATCGAATGTATTTTCTAAAAATATATCAACACGATCCCGATCATAAGGTATTTACGAAAATAAGATTAATTAGCCTTTTTCTGCATTGATCACAGATCTGTTACCCATTTACTCCGATTTTTTATTTTTTTTATCGCAATTTCACTTCCGTTTTGACATTTCGACACGATTTTCTGTTCCTTACATATGTGACTCAGTCTGTTTAGGTTATTTCACCTTGTCATAAGCTCACGCTGGCGCTCGCTATAAAGTTGAAAATATTAATTTGTTTAAATATTTTTAAAACAATGATACAAGGTGAAATGGCAAACAGAATTCTGAAAACCATGAGTTATGACGTCAATCGTTGTAAAGCATGAGTTAGGACGTCACGCGTATATAGAAATCATCTAGCCCTCGGGTCGGACAGATTTATCTAGCCCTAGGGTTAGACAGATTTTTCTAGCACCATGCAAAAGCTGGATAACCCTGTCCAGTGAGCAAGAAAATCTGATATTGTTAACAAACCAGAACGTATCCCCATACAACCTAGTCGCAAACACGAAGGCACGCATGCCCACGAGTAGTCCGAAAACTCCGATGGAAAAAGAGCGTTGTTACAATGTTAGCTGTCCAAATATCCGTCTAGCTCTCTTACCATCAAACTAGGCCTACTCGGGCTGGCCCGTGAGATGTACTATCATCTAGACGCATACACGCTATAGCTGACACAAGAACAATCATGTTGTTTGTTGACAATCAACGACCATAATTTGATAAGTTTCCTCAAATAACATTTAGTTTACATACACATTCAATAGAAACATTTATTTGTGCACAACAATACTAGGTAGCACATACCCTGTCTCTACCGAGCACTGGCGTAGCCAGGATTTTATATTAGGGTGTGGTGGGGTGGGGCAACCCACACTATGTATGTATGTATGTATGTATGTATGTATGCGTGCGTGCGTGCGTGCATGCAAGCATGCATGCACGTATGATTTATAAAATTTAATAGTTAACACAGAGAAAAACGTTTTGATGGGGGAGACATGGCCCCCGTGCCACCCCCCCCCCCAATCCACCACACCACACTAGCTACACCACTGGTAACGATAAATAGCCCAATTGACCCACCGACAGGGATCGACCCTAGACCGTGCGCACATCAGGTGAGCGCTTTAGGTAGTACTAAACCAAATAACTTCCGGCTGGGTCAAATTTCGAGTTGCAGCGAACTTTTGATAGAGAAGTTAACACCACAAGTCCTGTGTTTGGTGATAAATGTGAGTGTGTTGGTTGTAAAACAAAATAGCTTCATCTGGACAAAAAATGTATGCAATTTTATTTCATCTAGTACCACTCTGTCAAGTAGCCTTGTGCTTGAAACATGTTTGGGGTACCTGTTAAAAATAGTTAATATTTTGTGCGGAACTAGGGTAGTCATAGACGCTACCCGTTATCCCTGAAAATTGAGCAGCTTCACCCACAATGTTGTCGGATTCACTTTAAGGGTGATGGATGGTAGTGGTGTTTATGTCGATTGATACGCTGCAAGTTGGAATTTTAGCCACACATGTTACTATTGTCGTCTATGGGATTTGAGTTGGTAGGATACACCCTATAACACTCGACCACGTCCCTTTTTGCGTTATTCGTTTTGTAAACCTTTCTGGATATTTTAACCAATTTTGTCATTACAAATATAAAATAGATTTGGCAGGCATGGGCTGGTTTCTTAGAATCGACAGTTAACCGTGTATTTTTCATTTCATACAGTGAATTGCGGATGTAAAATACACGATGTTATTTTTAGTTGAGTGACACAGTGTTCCCTGTACACCACTCGTCGCACAACTCCAACACGACAGATCAGCTTACAATGACCTACACAAAAGCTGCGCCGTCGATCGGTTGGGTGCTTTTGTTATCTTGGTCACGTGGGGCGAGTGGAGTACACCCAACTTTCGGAATGAGGAAGTAAAAGAGCGAGTTGGGCAAGTTTTGGTGTGAGACCCTGGTTACAGAGCTGTGAAAAACAGGAGCAGGACATAATTACTAGTTTAAAAATATATCACTAAAAAGTACATTTCAACTAGACAACTTTAATTTGTTAATAACTTCACATAAGACAGTATAACGGATACCGAAACACCTGTGTTATTCATGATGGTGGAATAGATCGACTATACGATTTCAGACATCTTCTTTCTTGAACGTTATGTCTCGGTCAATATCAACTGGATTACTGTGTGTGATTGCGCTCATCTTCAACAGTTGTATTCAGGTAAAAGGTTTTTTTAAATTTCTACCTTATCTGGCTGACCTCATTCTAACACAGTCTGTTTTGCTCCGTGGAGCACCTGTAACAAAACGGGTTTATTAAATAAAATACTTCAATGCTGTAGGGGGTGACTGGAGTCCTATATCATCCACCTTTTTGAAGTGCCCCTTTTAAATAACTTTTTAAAAAATTCAGCTTCCACAATATATAACACTAAATTGCCTTGGAGACACACCTCGTGGCAAAATTATTTCAACATTTCCGGGGGTTATGCCCTCGATAGTCTAGTAGCTATGTTGCCAGTTGGACATCATTTTCCACAAAACGCTTTCTTCACACGTGTGAAGAATCCGGCCGCATTTTTCACATCTTCGTGAAATATGCGTTCAGTATGAAAACGCATTTTTAACTTTGCGTTAAATACCCTAAAAAAATGACAAAATGTAGGGAAAACGCATTTATCACATGAATCTTTCGATAATGTGTATGAATACAAAACAACAAGGGAGCGTTTCAGGAAGGAAGGAAATGTTTTATTTATCGACACACTCATGACATTTTATTTACGGTTATATGGCGTCGGACATATGGTTAAGGATCACACAGATATTGACAGAGGAAGCCCGCTGTCGCCACTTCATGGGCTACTCGTTTCAATTAGCAACAGGGGCTATTTTATATGCATCATCCTACAGACAGGATAACACATACCACGGCCATTGATATACCAATCGGTGTACCAATCGGCTGGAGCGAGAAATCACTCAATGGGCCCACCGATGGGGATTGATACCAGACCGATCGCGCATCAAGCGAAAGCTTTACCACTGGGCTATGTCCCGCCCCGGATCGTTTGAGAGAAAAAAGTTTATTTTTGATAAAATTGTAACAATGGATTGTGTCTGATCGGTTTAGTTTTATATCCAGTTAATCTAAGGATTTAGGTTAGAGGAAACCCGGTACCGCCGCATAGTCTAGTCTCTCTCTCTCTCTCTCTCTCTCTCTCTCCTCTCTCCTCTCTCTCTCTCTCTCTCTCTCTCTCTCTCTCTCTCTCTCTCTCTCTCTCTGTGTGTGTGTGTGTGTATGTGTGTGTGTGTGTGCGTGTGTGTGTGTGTAGTACATTTATAATCTGTTATATGAACTTTCCCACAGACGGGCAGCACAAACCACGACCTTTATTATACCAGTTATGGACCACTGGTCTGTGTATTTGGCTACAAATCCAATGCCACTGGGTGAATTCGAACCTGGTGCCTTCCAGCCTGTAGCCCATGATATATCAAGGTGTGGGTAAATTTCGGCATGCTTCTATTACAGTACTCTACAAAGCAAGTTCAAATTTACTCTTCCCTGGCCAGTAAAGTATAATATTTTAGTCGCCAGCCACTTATATTTAGCAGCCAGCTAATATATATTTGTAATTAAATCGATTCATCTGCCATTTTACGGCACATTACTAATGCTGTAATTGTTATTAGGACTGCATTCGAATGAACTCGTGAAGAGGTGATTCCTAGTTGTTAAATAGAAATTACACGTTACTGTTTGTGTCCGATTCCACTAAAACAGTGAACGACTATTAACTATCATTATCAAATTCCGTACCCAATAATTGTATTAAACGAATTTAAGCGAATTACTATTTTAATGGCACTGCTAAAATATGCATTTAAATTGCAGTACTCATTAAAAGTTAAATAAAAGCATTGTGATAATATGTACCAGGCTTCAATGTGTTACTAGTAGTTATCAATCGGCTACCTTACTTTTGGTTTAAATAATATTTATTTTCGTCACATACTGCCTTGTAAATCCATAAATACAGTTTTGTAAATAGTTGTCTTAAAAGCCGTTTAAAGTCGAGTCATGAAAATAGAAACATGTTTTCATCCTCCACTGGTGAACATGACTTCCGACGTGATTAAAATGACATTCACGATTGGAGATGTCGTTATCGTGGTGGGACCCGTTATCACGATAAGCACGAGACGATTGGAGCGCAGCATAACACATATACAAGTCGACATTGAAAATAATTAACGTTTGAGTTTCAAACTGACAAGTAAAGACACAGTGACTCAACAATGTCATTTTAATACATAAATAAAACCTGGTTCTAAATGGGACAGGACCGACTTGATCCAAAACTGAACTGGGGCCGAATTATATCCAAACGCTCGATATTCAAGTTAAGGGAGATAACATCATAACGAAGTATTACCTCCCACTTAACGTCACCGTGTTTACTCTTGAATACTGGAAAATCGTTATTCATAGTCCGATTAACATGTCTCAAACTTTTATTTTTCAAACAAATTACCGATAGAAAACACGTTTTATGGTAGATAAATTGCTACTGTTCCACGGTCTTTTCCGATGTCCAGTTTTGTTTACAGATTAAAGTAAAATTATTGGACAGTCGCCAACTGGCGAATGTGATTTTATTTTTTAGACGCCATGGAATGTTTTTAGTCGCCATGGCGAGTATTTTACTCGCTTTGTAGAGCACTGTATATTAGAGAACTGTTCAAGCATGTCTGTCGCGGACACAAGCTCTGACTTCGCCAGATAGAGAGTTCTATCCAAGGCAAGTGAGAACGTGTGTCTGAGCACGAGTACCTACTCAAAGAGTACCTCTCACGAGGAGTACGATTACCCACTGGTGTGTAGCAGCAGTACCTATTCGGCTTAAATTTTAACACAGTGTGTTATAATTGCAACTATAACCACTGGGTTTGTATGGAATTTATTCATGATTGAAATCCTATTAGATTGAAAATATTCTTCTTTTTTTCTGTCAGTCATCACCCTTTGTCGGCGTATCAAAGACTTCTTTTAATTTTAATGTTTTACTTTGTTAAAATGACAGTTACATCTTGCATCCCATAGGCGTAGGAAGTGGAGGGGAGGGGACATGGGACAGATCTCGTTTCGCCCACTCCTCCCAGTTTGTTTTAAACTTAATAATTGAAAACAAATTTTATTTATAACACTTAATAGAATAGGCTCTCAGTGTAACCTCGGTTTCTAAAGCAATAGTTATATAAGGCATGGAAACTGAAATTTTCACTGCATCATTTCATTCATCTTTATTTTCATGTTATAGCCAATTAATGCCCATACACGCTGTCCTAGGAACAAGCCTCAGCAATCTGGGCTTTCTGTCATGGATAGTGGTTAATTGATAGTGATTGGTGAGAGGGTGTAGTGAGTGGGTTTACACTTACCCACTGAGCCCTTAAAAGCCCACTATGGATGGGAGCTAGTACCGGACTTCCAAACATGTACCTACCAGCATTGAGTCCGATGACTTAGCAACTGGGCCATCGAGGTCGGTAACAAAATAGAAGAATGAATTAATGGATGTTTAAAAATAGAGATCGGCTATTGTGTGTCAAACAAGGTAAGCACATCAATATGATTATTTCAAAAAAGGAAGATGATAATGATTATGAAGAAGACTTACTTTGTTTGACTACACACACGACACATTTTTAAAATAATTTTTTATAAGGTTTTATTAGCGTCCATATTTAAGGACCATAATGATTACGAGAGGAAACCCGTTTCCGCCACTCCATGGGCTACTACTACCAATAAAGCAACAGCAGATGTTTTATATGCACTTTCCTATAGACATTGCAGTACACACACACACACGGAGAAGAAATGTTTCATTTGATTATGCACTCGACACATTTATGTACGGTTTTACTGGCATGGCTCATGCGGTTAAGAACCACAAAGATCATGAGAGATGAAACCCTCTGTCGCCACACCTACCATTGTACTTCGTCAAATAACACAAGTACTGGTATACTTATCTTACACCTTTGAAAAACACATCGTTGGGATAAAAACTATTATTTCCTCTTCTTTATCCCCTTTTCTTCTTTTTAAAAAACTTCATAAATATATGCCACATAATGTGCATGTATATGTATGCATGTCTTTGTTTTCATGTGTACATGTATTATTATTATTATTATTGCGATTATTAATCCGCTGTATAGCCACGCCACATGAATATATATACAGTGTGATCTGTAAATGTGGCAAATCATAAAATAAATAGTAAAAAAGCTAAAGCAACAAGGGACCTTTTATATGCACTTTCCCCACATACAGGGCAGTATATACCGCGGTCGTTTGTACATAGTTGTTGGATATGTAATCTCTGCAACATGAATGTACTAGAAGACGAATATCACTTTGTTCTAGTTTGTCCGTTCTACTATACTATAAGAGATAAATATATTAAAACTTATTATTATAATAAACCATCAACTCTGAAATTAACACAACTACTGTCCACCGATAACTCAAGAGAGTTAATTAAACTGTGTAAATACTTGATAACTGCTACCACACATAGAACAGACAACCTTGATTTATGAGTATGTTTTTATTTATGTATTTATTTCATTACTGTATTTTACTACCGACTGTGATAACTTTTAATAGGTCTATCCTGTAGACCTCACCATTCCCCGCAATGTGTACAATGTATTATTTTATTGTAAATATGTTTGTATGCCTATAAAATGTATATTTTTTGGCAAATAATAAACTACTTAAACTGCATATGCACTTTCCCCACATACAGGGCAGTATATACCGCGGTCGTTTGTACATAGTTGTCGGGCACTTCGGTAAAAAAATTTTGCACTTTTGGGCCATATCCTGCACGCCTAATCGGCTATTGGATGTCAAACATTTGGTAATTGTGACATATTACAGTCTTAGAGGAAACCCGCTAAATTTTTCCATTAGCAGCAAGGAGGTGTTTTATAGGCACCATCCCACAGACAGGATAGCACATACCATGGCCTTGATATACCAGTCACGGTGCACTGGCTGTAACTAGAAATAGCTCATTGGGCGGACCAATGGGATCGATCCTAGACCGATCGCGCATCAAGCGACCGTTTTACCACTGGGCTACGCCCTGAACCGCCAATAAAAGCCAAGCATGAATAATGTTTCCCAATTTAAAAAAAATGTAAATCGACAGTTTCTTACGCTCTAAAGAGAATTTTACAAAAGTGAAAATATTGTTGGTATAACTTGTCAACTTGTCGACTTACACTGATTTTCACGTTTTAGAAATGAAAAAACTGCCTGAAAGGCAAAAGGTTTCAAAAGGTTTTACCGGTAAGTTTTATAGAAACTGACATACAATCAGAAATTCGCGATAGGGGCCCCGATACAAAAAACCTATACACATTTTTAAATACAATCCCTGGTGGGCCAAACTACCTTCCAAATTTCAGCTGTATGGGACCAGAACGTTTCTTACAAAATGACAAAACAGAGGGCACAAAAATATTTTTAATACAAAATACAAAATTCGGGAGTGAGCCAATACACATAATCTATACATGTAATTTTTTAATACGACCAATCACCCCGAAGTACCCAACTACATACCAAATTTCAGCTAAATCAACCCAGAACTGTTCTTACAAGATGACACTACAGACAAGACAATTATTCATATTTATATTATAGGACCCTTTTTATCGTGTATTATCAAAACGTTGCTACAAGTCTCGGTGGTGATATGGTTAATCCATCGGACATAATGTTGGTAGGTGCAAGGTTCGCAGCCCGGTACCGGCTGCTACCCAGAGCGAGTTTTAACAACTAAATGTGTATGTGTAAGACCACTTTCTCTCACTAACCACTAACCTACTGTCCTGGAAAGACAGCCCAGATAGCTCAGGTGTGTGCCCAAGACAGCGTGTTTGAACCTTAATTGAATATAAGCACGAAAATAAGATGAAATGAAAATGAAGCTGTAAATGAGGGAAGCCCCGCGACGCACACAATAGCGGGCCCTTATTCAAGAAAGATCTGCATTGCGTGGACAGTGCGTGGTATTTGCGTCCACGCTAAGTTAGCGAAGCGTGGTATTCACTAAATACACCAAAAACTACATGCAAACCCATCACTCTTTGCGTGCCCGCAATGGCAAGGAACCCAAAGTTGTCGCCCCTTTTGGGGACGCTTCGGTATTATACACACTATATTCTCGGTATAAACAGCTGTTCAATAGTATGATTTGAAACGACTGATCGCATAAGATTACTTTGTCCGCCACTGTACGAATAGGAAAAGTGATCATATTTTTTCAGGGGCCTTATTCACGAAATTTTGCGTTGCGTGGACATTGCTCATATTTTCTAAATTTACATTTTACTTTAGTTACGGCCAACATATTACTAAAACATTAAACATAATAAAACTATGTACATACATAACCCTCCCCCATAATAAACAATCTACCACATTATTTTAAGTGGACTGACTTTGCAGCCATTGTAAGATGTTTCCGACTAATCATTTGCAATTAAAATTACATATTAAATATATTTTCCTGTTTAAAATACTAACGCCTCTATATTCAGTGTGTTTTGGTCCTTTGTTAATGTTTAAAGCAGTCCTTTTTTTTATATAAAACAAATTAATTTTACTTCGTATTTATATATTTTTTCATACATTGGAAAGTAAACACTGATATTCTCAACAAGAAAATATCTAATATGTAATTTTAGTAATGAAAAAGGTCCCGTGTGTCGTATACGTTACAATGGTATAAATTTATAGTTCTGTTATAATATGGTAACAGGGGTGAACTTGTTCTGATATTTGTTAGAGATGTTGAATTTTATTTAAAAAATTCTAAAATTTAATATAGTTACCTATAATATTTATATTTGGCACAGCTCCTTCCACTGATTTAAAGTTACATTCTCTGGTTACCATATTATAACATCATGTACAAATATGAAATACAAGCTCAAATGCACTTTTAACAAACTCGTGTGTGTTCGCTATGAATGGAGATCGTCAAAAGTATACACTTGATTCGTCGCCTGTGCCGACATAGCTCGGCAAAGCACAAACGACAGTCTGTTGTCAGTTTCAGTTAACACGTGCGTTTGCCGATTTCAAATTGTAGGGTTCGTCTCAAAAAATTAAAATAGAAATCTTGCGCTGTACGAAGAATGTTCGGTTGAGGATATGGTACTAGAGTCTTTCGTTAAAACCGGTTTGATCTTGACAACGTATTATCGACAATCGTACCTTCCTATTTCAGAATTAATATTTTATAAAGTGTTAGTAGAACTTTCAAAGTTTAGTTTGTATACTAGTAACACATTAATCATGTATATATATATTTTTAATAAAATATACTAAAGAAGACAATGAACATTTTCACTTCTTAATTTTACGTGTTAAAATCGACAAATTCAAATAAATATTCTTTCGTTTGGAAAGGGTAAAGTTAGGGGGCGGGGGTGTTTAACGACATCAAAGTTAGAGCATATTGATTTAATAATCATCCGACGCCATACAACCGTAAATAAAATGTGTTGAGTGCGTCCTTAAATAAAACATATCCTATCCTTCCTTCCTTCCTTCCATATGTTGGATGTCTAACATTTGGTAATTTTGACATATAATCTTAGAGAGGAATCGGGTGCATGTGCAGGGGGAGAGTATTGGAGTTCGAAACCCTTACTTGCCCAAGCTTTAAAAAAAATTGAAATATATTATCTGGCTCCATATAAACTTCGCTCAACACAGTCTATAACCCCAACCCCGCTGAAATCCCTGCACACGCCCCTTGGAAACCCGCTACATGTTTTGTTTTTTTAGCAAGGGATCGTTTATATGTACCATCCCACAGACAGGATATCACATACCGTGCTCTTTTATATACCCGCCGATGGGGATCGATCCTAGACTGATCGCGCATTTCCAAAAACCACCTTTTTAGGTCTAACTAATGAATAAAAATAGCATATAGTCTTGAAAAATGTTACGTAAATCGAACACAGTACCCTCTTCCTCTACCCCTAGAACGTTACGTAATTAGTAACACCCCCTTGATGATGATGAAAGGGGGCTTGAACGCCAAAGGAGCCAGGCGCCGTCTATTTTTGGACATTAGGTCATGGTGTGGTGCAATACGCTATTGTTCTATAAATAAGTACGCGTCAGTGACTAGGTCAGATCAGGTCACGCTGTAGTGTATGCACTTTACTGTTTTTGCCAGCGTACTGGTTTAAATCAACTAATACAGCGTTTGTTTAACAAATAATAACGCTTTTGTGTTACATTGCCAAGATCATAATGAGTGAGATATACTGAGCGATCTATGCAAATGAAGTTGTAATGCAAACATTATATGGGGAAACAGGGTCACATTTCTAAGCTGACGTCTGGTACGTACAGCTTGGTCGCGTGCAGGCAGGTGTGTAAACAAAATGTATTGTAAACTATGTACCGGCCGAATCGAGGTCACGGATTCTTGCTTTTTGTTTTGTTTTTTTGTATTGACAGTATTGTCATTGGTTTGGCTTATAATAAGTACCTCTTTAGTCAACTGTGCCACAAACGGAAAGTCCACATGTGAGATGGATATCACTGTTGTGAAGTGTTTGTAACGGGGACTAAATATTTGGCCGTTTGTATATAAATAACATATTTTATCTATTACTATTAATATTTATTTTAGGATTCAATTTATTTTATTATAGGATATTCTCAATCTGCATTGAGAATATCGTATTGGTGCATTAGACAAAGCCTTTTATGGTTGTTTCTCACCATACTGGCTGGGGACGAGCCATTGGTTGATACTATCCAATGGTTATGTGTATTTGGTGTCACGTGGTCGTGAGTCAGGTCCGTGCAGCGCTGAGTGTAGACAGTGACACAACACGTTATATACTTACGACTTGCAGTTGCCTTTTCCTTTTCCTGAGCCTTTCGTTATCTTCAGACTTCCTTTTGGCACTTACAGGTTTGACTAATATGCATGTATTAATTGTTATGTTTATCTCATTATTTTAGATATATGTAAATGTAATACATAATGTGGAAAAGTGTTTAAACGTCCATAATTAATGCTAGGTAAATACGTTTTAAATATTGAATTCACTAAAACACACTAAACAAATAAATATATATATGGACGAGTTAACTTTATAAACAGTAATAAAGTAAAGGTGTTGGATATATACTATTAAACGTATAAATATAGATAGAGGCGCAAGTTAATTGTATAAACAGAATTAGTGATTAGCGTTGGATGAGATGTCTAATTGCTGTAGTTTTATTATCCATTTGAGTGGTAGCTTATATTTTACCCATTTATTCACAGGATGAAGCCCACGTATATGTAATAGTGTTATCATCCTATACGGTTCATCGCCCACAGCGAAGGTGTGTAGTAGTAGTAGTATTGTCTATTTCTTTATTACATGCAATTCTTGCAGCGAAGGTGTTTCACGTGCGTCTTGACCAACGTACGTGACTTGTTTCACCTGTGCTGTAACCGAGTATTTTATGTATATATATATTATTGTTTTTTTTAAATCGATTGTTCCAGTTTGTATTCTGTAATGGTCTTTATTTTAATGTTTGTCATACAAACCCGAACGTTATTGTTTTATATTGACAGCATTTGAAATGGGGAAGTTGTTTATTTTGTAATCGAGTAACGTTGGCAATAATGTTGCCAAGTCTTTACTGCTTTGTGGTATTTTGTTTGTTTGTATAATCGCATTTAATTATCTTAAATGCATGTACTTATTTTTGATGATTGTTTTTAGCACTAACGTCGCCGAAACGTATATGTATATTTTTGAAGGAAAGTATTATGCCAGTAACTTGGCATAATTGTGTGATAATGGTTTAAATGAGTATATATATTGCTATGTAATGACATTTGTAATTTATTTTTATGATTAAGTCGAGGTTGTTAATTATTGTTATTATCAGTGTATTTATCGTTTGTAATTATTTTTACAGAACCACGCGTATGGTGTGATCGAGAGAATAAACCCTCGAACCCTTCCCAGCCTTGTTGTGTTTCTTTTGGGGGAATACTTTCCAGTAGGCTACATGTTTGCAAGGTCATCCGTAGACATAAGCAAAACGTATTGTAAGCTATTAAGTGTATCTAATATAAATATGATCAAGCCTTCACTGCACCTCTACCTGAGATCATAAGATCTGATAAAGGCCGTGAATTCAATAACAATAACGTGAAATCTTATTTGAAAAGCAAAGGTATAACATACTACGTCACTCAAAATGAAACCAAAGCTTCCTATGCTGAGCGAGTCATACGAACTCTTAAAGTTGCTATGTACAGATATTTTACTTACAAACAGACTTATCATTACCTGGATATTCTCCAAGATCTAGTAGTTGGTTATAATCATAGACCACACAGGTCATTAAACCAACGATCCCCTTCAGACATAGATGAGGGAAATGAAGCTACTGTGTGGAAAGAACAGTACATTGATCCTTTGAAAACAGTCTAAAACTAAAAGGAAACCTTTTAAATTCAAACTGAGAGACCAAGTGAGAATGTCATTTCAACGAGATTATCAAGAAAAGTGGACAGAAGAAATATTTATCATTAAGAGGAGATACTATAGAGATGGGTTTCCCATCTACCAGTTGGAAGATTACGCAGGCGATTCCATTCAAGGTACTTTCTATGAAAATGAGTTACAACAAGTTTTTAAAACAAATGATAGCATTTGGAATGTGGAGAAAGTGCTTAAGCAAAGAAAGAGGAGAGGAGAAAACGAGGTGTTTGTCAAGTGGATGGGCTACCCTAAAAAGTTCAACAGTTGGATACCAGAAACAGATCTTCAGCAAGTATAAATAGTAACACTTCTTAATCGATCACCAATGTTCGAAGTTAGATGTGACTATAAAGGGAGAAACAACCAATTAGTATTCATTATGATTTCTGATGTCATGGTGTCAACACCTATTTAAAAGATGTATCAGTGTCATATTTGCATTAAAAAATATGTCTGGCCCCATGACCTGTCTCGTCATATACAGACTAAACATGACAAAATAAGACAATCTTTTTCACCAGTGGCAGCAGCAGCAGTAGCATCTATACCGTCAGCAGCAGCAGCAGCAGCAGCAGCAGCAGCATCTATACCGTCAGCAGCAGCAGCAGCAGCAATACCACCACTGACAGCATCAGCGATACCACCATCGGCAGCAGCAGCAATACCACCACCACCGCTAGGTCAACAGATATCAGGTCCACTTGAAAAAGAAGTGCCTTTTCAGTTTACCATACCTTCCAATGCTGTTTTCGTGGGTCCTAGTGGATGTGGCAAGACTATGTTTATGTATCATATTCTCAAGTGTGGACTCATCAAGCCAACACCTTGAGAGTAGAGAATAGAGGATGAGAGGGCATGTAGTTGCTTGTGTCAAACAAGTCGGCATGTTTATGAAAATCAGAATAGACATCTTCTGTTTCTATCTCATAACACAGTGAATCTGTGTCTGTGAACAGAAGCTGAACTTTATTTTTATACTTTGCTTTCATAAAATCATAGTGAAATTCATACATAACAATTTTAGACATGTCTAGAATTGAAAAGCCGGCATAGATAGGTTGGTTGAGAAAGATAGTGGCTTTCTTGAGGTGAACTGCAGCCAAATCGGGGTTGAAGATTTTAAACCCTTCAAATGTAGGTTTAGCGCAGAGTTTCTTTAAACGTTTCTTGGAATTGATAAGCTCCACATTCACGTGTTTTCTCACATTCATCATGCTCACCTCAAGAAAGCCACTATCTTTCTCAAGAATTGATGGTTCTTTTATAGGTTGTTGAGAAACACTGTTACTAGTACTAAGAACATTGGGTTTAAGTCTTTCATTCTCAGAGGTAGAAGGTCCTCTATTCTCTACTCTCAATGTCAAAGTTTTAGGTAAAATGAAGGACCAGCTCGCGGGATCTGTCATGGAAGAGTTTGTAGGTCTTAGACCGAAAATGTATTCAGTCTTGTATGAGGGGAAAGAAAAAACCCAGCTAAAGGTGTTAGCAAAACTGTGATCAAAAAGATTCTGAGGCACAACTTGTATAAGAAATGTCTGTTTGAACATTCCCAACTGAGACATAACATGAATAATATTCAGAGTGTGAATCATCAGCTGTACAGTGTAGTCACCAACAAGATAAGTGTATCTCCATACGATGACAAGCGCTATGTCCTTGAAGATGGAATCCATACTCTAGCCCATGGACACTACCGTACTCATACTAGAATCATTGATTAAGCTATAGACCACATGTGCATAATATTGTCTATTGTAAATGAGAACCACTTCATACCTTATAATGGTTTTTATGTATGCATATATGTTAACCTTTTTTATGTTGCCTTCTTAATAAAATAGATTTTGTTCAAAATGTTTAATCTTGTAATAAACTAACTTGTTCAATACCTTTTTTGTTTGTTTTATTTAACTTTAATACAATAAATAAATAACAAGAGAAATGATTCATTACTACAATGTATTTTATTTCTATCAACATACATATATTATGATACTTGTCAAGGATAAAGAGAAACTCTTGACTGTATCTTACATATAAATATATACAAAACTATTTATTCAGTGTCTGTATCATCGTCATTTTCTTCTTCTTGATCACTGACTAAGTCCTCAGCTTCAGCAAAATCTATCTGGGACAGTATATCTTTGACATTTGGTTTCATCCACAATTCAATCTTGGTAGAGATTACAACCGGGTCCGTCTCGGGGTCCATATTCTTCACTTTAGACAGTATGGTTTTGAATAAGGGTGCTTCACTGAAATAAGTCACAAACTGTAGGGCTCGAACCATTCTGTCAATGAAAGTTTTTTCCCAACATTTTTGTAACTTCCTTTCAATCCATCTTTCAGATTTGCCTTGATCTTCATAAGTTTCTTTCTTTGCCTGAATGCTTTCTATACAGGTTTTCAAGGTCAACTTCCACATCTCTGTCAGACCTGCAGCTTCCCATTATGTGTACACCGCTTTGGAATCTTTAACATCGGTATTGATAGGTTCGTCATCTAGTTTGGCTCGTTTTCGTAAAGGCTGACCCCGATTTTCGGGGCACCAAGTTCTTACATGGCGTTAAAGATCATGGTTGTTCTGAAACAAAATACCGCATTCGTCACAGGAAGACATGTTGATAACTGTATCAATATCCTCAGTGTCACTATAATTAAATTCTCTACCTACGTCTAAAGTGTTGTGTTTGATGTTCACAGGATGACTGTTACTATTCAACTGAGGAGATTCCAGAATTGATGGTTCTTTTATAGGTTGTTGAGAAACACTGTTACTAGTACTAAGAACATTGGGTTTAAGTCTTTCATTCTCAGAGGTAGAAGGTCGTAAGTCAATAGTCAGATACCCATAAGGTTGTTGAACAGCTGCTTCATACACAGACATAAAACGATCAGTGCTGTTGGGATAAATTCTTCTCGCAAACAAGTTCACTTGTTGCCTATCTACGGGTGAATTAAACAGAGTCACAAAATGTGAATTTAGAGCAATGTCACGTGACTCCTTGCCTCTCGGAAACAAATTTTGAAGTAGTAGAAAATTAATTACATTCTTGTGATGTGAGGTTCTTGTATACAGTTGAGAAATACGTTTGTCATCCTTGGCTTCGGTCATGTGATCATCCAGAATTAAAACATTGTTGTTGCGTGCATCAAAGAAAGTATCATCATGTAGGTTGTAGGGGATACCTTTCACAAACTGAACTTGGGGCATGGTCTCACGAATAGTATCATAAAGAGGCTGCCACTCGGTGTAACACCATACAATGTTGTTAGGTGTTGGCTTGATGAGTCCACTCTTGAGAATATGATACATAAACATAGTCTTGCCACATCCACTCGGACCCACGAAAACAGCATTGGAAGGTATGGTAAACTGAAAAGGCACTTCTTTTTCAAGTGGACCTGATATCTGTTGACCTAGCGGTGGTGGTGGTATTGCTGCTGCTGCCGATGGTGGTATCGCTGATGCTGTCAGTGGTGGTATTGCTGCTGCTGCTGATGGTATAGATGCTGCTGCTGCTGATGATGATGATGGTATAGATACTGCTGCTGCTGCTGCTGCTGACGGTACAGATGCTACTGCTGCTGCTGCCACTGGTGAAAAAGATTGTCTTATTTTGTCATGTTTAGTCTGTATATGACGAGACAGGTCATGGGGCCAGACATATTTTTTAATGCAAATATGACACTGATACATCTTTTAAATAGGTGTTTGACACCATGACATCAGAAATCCTAATGAATACTAATTGGGTTGTTTCTCCCTTTATAGTCCACATCTAACTTCGAACATTGGTGATCGATTAAGAAGTGGTACTATTTTATACTGCTGTGAAGATCTGTTTCTGGTATCCAACTGTTGAACTTTTTTTTAGGGTAGCGACATCCACTTGCACCAACACCTTTTTTCTCCTCTCCTCTTTTCTTTGCTTAAGCACTTTATCCCATATTCCAAATGCTATCATTTGTTTTTGAAAACTTGTTGTTACTCACTTCTGAATCATTTTCATAGAAAGTACCTTGAATGGAATCGCCTGCGTAATCTTCCAATGGTAGTATGGGAAAACCATCTCTATAGTATTTCCCCTTAATGATAAAATATTTCTTCAGTCCACTTTTCTTGATAATCTCGTTGAAAAGTGTATCTCCAAATGAGACCATTCTCACTTGGTCTCCCAGTTTGAATTTAAAAGGTGTCCTTTTAGTTTTAGACTTTGTTTTCAAAGATCAATGTACTGTTCTTTCCACACATTAGCTTTCATTTCCCTCATCTATGTCTGAAGGAGATCGTTGGTTTTAATGACCTGTGTGGTCTATGATTATAACCATCTACTAGATCTTGGAGAATATCCAGGTAATGATAAGTCTGTTTGTAAGTAAATATCTGTACATAGCAACTTTAAGAGTTCGTATGACTCGCTCAGCATAGGAAAGCTTTGGTTTCATTTTGAGTGACGTAGTATGTAGTTAGACCTTGCTTTTCAAAATAAGATTTCACGTTATTGTTATTGAATTCACGGCCTTTATACAGATTCTTAATGATCCTCAGGTAGAGGGGCAGTAGTGGAAAATATGTTTTTCAGTCCTGTAATCACAGATTCGGGTGTTTTGTTTTTTTAATGGTTCAACCCACCAGGTATCCTTGTAAATACATTGACAGCGATCAACAGGAATTTCACACTATTATTATCCGAAGAAAAGATTAGACACATCAGCTAAGTCAAACATCCCATCGGGAATTCAATCCAGTCCGCCACGAGTCTGTTTCTTTTGAATTTGTAGCGCAACGATCTCTGAAGTGAGTAAGCGTCTTGGGAACTAGCCACTGCTTGATATGGTTAAAGCTTAATGTCAAATTTACCCTTTCTTTTTCACAATGCGAATACAGTTTTTTATTTACTCCCGAAAAGGAAGCTGGATGTTTTGAATTATAAATAAATATCTGACAAATACATCCCTTCCACACCTTCAGTGGGCATGGTTTGGGATTAAAATGAAATTAAAAACGAAGGCTTGATCATATTTTATATTAGATACACTTTAATAGACTATACAATCTACGTTTTTTGCTTATGTCTACGGATGACCCTTGCAAAACACTTCAGAAATAGTGAATCCATCCCTCACATGTGGAACTTTCCGTTTGATGGCCACACAGTTGACTAAAGAGGTACGTTTGGCCTTATTATAAGCTAAACCAGCATTGACATACTGTTCCAATACAAAATGGAAAAGAAACAAAAAAAGCAAGACGAATCCGTGACCTCGATTCGGCCGGTACATAGTTTACAATCCCATTTTAGTTTTACACACCTTGCCTGCACGCGACCAAGCGTACGTACCAGACGTCAGCCTTTAAGAAAAGGTGACCATGTTTCCCCATATAATGTTTGCATTACAACTTCATTTGCACAGATCGCTCCGTAATACGTTCCACTCTCATTATTATCCTTGGCAATGTAAACACAAAAGCGTTATTATTTGGTTTAAACAAACGGCTGTATTAATTGCGCTATTTAACCAGTACGCTGGCAAAAACAGTAAAGTGCATACACTACAAACAGTGACCTGGTTTTCGGCCGATAGCGTTGTATTTACTACAGCGTGCCCCTGATCTGACCTAGTCATCTGACGCGGTACTTATTTATAGAAACAATAGCATAGTGCACCACACCATGACCCTAATGGTCTAAAAATAGACGGCGCCTGGCGCCTTTGGCGTTTCAAGGCCACCCTTCTCATCATCACCCCCTTACAGGTAACGCGTATATGTCAAAACAGCTGGCTATCTGTCAAACTCTCAACGGGCAAAGTTCCCCGAATCACCGCCCCCTGGGAAAGGCGTTGTACCATTACCACTAGTGGATATAAATAATTGTTTGGAGGATATGAGACGACCCCTCAAGTCAAGACGGTTAAATTTGTTCAAAAAGGGCGAAAATCTCAAAAATCGTGATCTCTTGTTGGGTGAATTCCACCACTTGTGATAGCCAAGAAATCCGAGATCGGTAGGAGCCCGTCCCAAAGGGTCCCACTTTCGCAGAAATACTGGCTTTGTTTTTGTACTGGATAAGCCCCGCGGTTAGTTGGAAACCAATACGGCGTGCGGCGTCATATTATGTCACCAAAACGGAATTGGAATTTTCTGTTCTATATGCTTAAATAATAATAAAAATTCCGGATACGGCCGCTTTAACTGAAAACTGTGGAACCCTTTTACACAATTCCCCTTGCATTCATAAAGTGACTTCCATGGATCATATGCGTACCTCTGTGTTTATACCACAAGTAGCCGATGGTCTTTTTGTTGTAGACATTCCATAAATGGTTAATTCATGCCTTCTTTCATTCATGGTATTGGGACGATGTACGAGATCGTGCGAAAAAAAGTTTTAAAATGATAAACAGTCGTAGGGGGGTCATTGACAGTTTTAAAATTAAGTATATAGAAAACGCGAAAATGGTTGTCTTTACAACGATCCCTTATTAATAATAACCATCCTGTCTAAGGCATTTTGTTTTCTCTCTGGTAATCAGCTTTGATAGAGATTTTATTTAGGATTAGTGGAAAATGTCATTGGTGTTACCTGTCCCTAGCACAACAATACACATAACATGCACTGTTAAAATATATAACAGAAGACATAACACTGACTAACTTTAATGTAATACGTACTGATGGCTGACTTATTCAATAAAAAAGGAATCTTGTAAATATTTTCCGTATTAAAAAGATGGTGGGTAATATAAGCTTGTCCCTGAATTTTTGTCATTGGTGTTACTGTATATACTTATGAAAAAACTAAAAAAATGCTCTCTGAATGAAACATTCCACCGGTAGATATTGGCCATCAAACTTATTTGTAAAAATCAGTAGACGTATGAAGAATTCTGAATAGTTGAATAATGAATGTGTTGTCAAAATATAAAAGTAGGTTGATTCACAGTCATTTTCAGAAACTTTTTGTATGTTATTATAGACATCGTATGTCTGCTACAACATGCACTTTTTCTGTTTTCTCAACTGTTTCTTTGGAGAGCATAAATTAATTATTTATTTATTTTGTCATTGGTGTTTCCTGTCATTGGTGTTACCAGGTACTGAGTAACACCAATGACCATTAGTAACAGCAATGACAATGCGTTTTAATAAGATGCCCTTTTCCTCGTTTAGCATATTTTTAGGATGATTTGAAAATTAAAGGGCCATATGCAGCATAATAGTTGCATAATGGCACTTTGGGTAAAATAAATGTTTTGTTTGAATGTAAAGAGTATATCGCCAACGTCTCTAACTGCGTTATGCGTCCAGCTCCGTTCGGTTAGTTTTCTCGTGTACGGTTCGCGAAAGTACCTTCTGATTTGTTGTCGTCGGCTTGTCGTTCATTTATGAGCTTTTTATTCACAGTTTGTAAACATTTCCATTAGCAATAAAGTTCAGACAAGTAAGTATCTAAATACAAAACTTTACAACTCACTAAAACCATTAAGTTTACATTAGGCCGTCACATACCTCTACAGAAGTGTGTTTTTTTGTTAATAATTTCAGTTTGGTTTGACGTAAGAAGAAAAGTAAAAGTGGTTTGGAAACAAAACTAAACTACTATTTTTTATGTGTAAATTACAAATCAATCGGCTTAGAAATAAATAACATGTAGTAAATTCCATAGTCGTTTTTGTTTATTCCTTAAAATTACTGATGTCGGGCCCACTTGACTCGTAGAAATTGACTTAAAATGGAGGAAGATGAATTAACCTTTGGTGTCACAAGACCTCACAAGTGCCAGATCAACAAGGCCAATTTGTTTAAATTTTTTATAACTTTTAAGCCCCCTGTTAGAATTTGTTTTCAATTATTATATTCGATCTGCAAAAGGTATGCTTAATTTTTGTGCCTCGACTGTAGTGAATAGTAGACAAATAATCCATTCGTAACAATTGTAAATAATTTTGAGTGTATAAGTTCCGTTAATTAAAGGGACAGACCCTAGTTTTTAAACGCTACAGCATATGTTTCACTGTTAGAGTCGTTTAAATTATGATCACTGAAATCAAACGTTACTTACATTTTATTCTTTAGATTATCCATTTCCGTAGAACCGAAGTGTTTCTGATTATCCTGGTGTTTCTAATACCAAAAAATGCATTTTTCATAGTTTTAAAAACGCACATGCGTCTGAGAAGTAGCAGTTTATTGATTCGAGTTCTAGTCTATTTTTTAGTATAGGCTCTGGGGGGTAGTTCGCATACATTTCTCTTTTAGAGAGTTAACTTACATTTTCTTGTTCTATATGCTAAGGCATTCAGAAAAAGTTTGGGTAACACTTCCAGGTTAAGTACATTTTCTCAGCAGAGCACATTTATGATTTTGGCGTTGGCCGCCAAATGGCAAAAATGATGATATTGGAGTTTCATGCAATAAATAATTATTTGACACCCTTAAATGATTCATTTTGATTTATTTCAATTGCTTTTGTGTTACTAACTATATTTTAGCATTATTGATGGTCATAAACCTAGGTTTGGGGTATAAAATGACCTTATTTTATATATTTTTACTCGAAAATCGCATTTGAAAGTAGCTCAAAGTCTAATGGCTTCTCGGTCAACCAATACTGTAAGCAGAGTTCCGCAAATTGGCCAAACGTTTCTTCAATAAGTGCTCAGAGCAATATAGGTTTCAATTTCATACCTAGGGGTGCTGGATGATACCCATGGGGCCCATTGTATCCCTACCCCCAAAAATAAACACTTTTAGGGCATTTCGTCAAATGACCATATCTCCTAAAGTAAGTGTCACAAGAAGTTAATCTTTGTGTCTATAAATATGTTTTAACCAAACCAAATAAGTGATTGGTACCATTACTGTGATTTTTTGGAGTTGACCTAATTGGCATAATTTCCAGATGGCGTCCAAAATGGCCGCAGAATACTGATATGAGACATAACTTCGCATATAGAAGAACATTTCAAGTGACACTTAAAAAAAGAGTCAAATACACAAATTCTGCACCCCTCCTCCTCCCTACCTTATCCCAGATAATAATTAAAAAACCCATCCAATCAAAAAGTCCACATTAATAAAGAATGATGTTCAATCATTAAAAACATCAGGCCTATACGTGGTGTTTAATATAGTACAAATGAACCTTTCATGAATTATCATTATTTATCATTGATAACTGTCCTAAATACTACTATTTAAAGATTACTTCATTATTAGTGCAAAAGTTTCAAACATGCCAAAATACAGCAGAACTCAAGCTAATCATATCAGACATTTTTTTTTTACATGAATTGAGTGATGGTTTCTTACACCAACAGAATTTGCAACATTTGACTTCAGCCATCCTGCAAGGGCAAATTGACCTGATACACTTATGACATGAGCATATGACTGACCAATTAACCTCGAGGGTTTTCTGCGATGTTGTAGGCATTAGTTGACCTTGGTCGTGCTCATAGCCACAATCTTGCGGTTTCAGTGATCCAACAGTTTCAGGGTTGAGATGGCTCTGCAAGGCATGCATGGTGGTGTGGGCATTATATAACGCGCGCTGGATATGAGGCAGAATACCATGACTGGTCGGGGACAGGTTGTCGAGAAAGCTGCCTTTACTGAAATCTAAAACCTGCATGGAGGTCACAGACATTTGTGGTATCTCAACACCTTCACCAAATAATGCTCAGCATTGCGAATCATGGCTGTAGAGAGGGTTGAATATCTCCCAAAGTTTTTGAGAAACTTCTCCAGTTCTGCTTTCAAAGCTGCCTTCTTCATACCAACTTTACTGGTGATGAGACACCCTGTAAGGCTGTACAAAGCTGGGAATACTGTACAGTGCTGACGACCCAGGAGGTCGAACAAAATATGAAGAGACACACACCTACCGAGTGGAATCTCCCACTCCAGTTCGTACCCACAGCTCGTCATGGTCGTGTTGCAGAAATACGGGGATATGGTAAAGCAGGGCGACAATTATATCTGTATCACTGGACACATACTTTGTGTTCTGCCTCAAGAGAATCCAAGACATGAATGGGTATACGAAGATCAGCTTCTTCAAATGATGATAGGAAGGTGGGCCAGAATCTTTTTCTTTGTCTATGTGAAAACCATGAAACACCATGCCAGCTCTTATCTTTTCCTTGTTACCCTGATCGGAACTAGTAAAGTGGCGTTATTGCCAAGATTCAGAAGTATTTTCCACGATAATGACGAATTTAGAATTTTAGTTTCTCCAGAAGAAGACTTCTTCTTGTTTGAAGGCCAGAACATTTCCTCCTATTTTGGTAGAGGTGGGTTGGTCATCATATCGTTGTCACTGAACAGGAGAGGAGACGGTGTGACGTCATATTTCAAAAGGTCCTTTGTTGTGAGGCCACGATCACGGGCGATTTCAATCATTTTCTTCACAATATTCACCTCCTTCGCTATCTTCGTAATTGTTTGCTGTGGCTTGTTTCTGGTGGTTTTCATTATTTTGAGATTCAACAACGGGATGATGACCAGCCCAGAGAAAAGCCCACTACTCAAAGAGTTATGCTAAAGTCACATATCCACCGGGTCCTGTACACATTTTTCTACCTACTGCGGATTTCTAAAATTTCGGAAAATCGGGGGTATTGCAGGGGTCTGCGGCATCCATGTGTAGCAGCAACATATTCAGCGGGGCCCGTGTGGTGCCTTTTGAGGTTTTCTCAACTCCAATCGCAAGGCGCCTGTGGGATAATCTTACGGACGCCGCACGGCAGTCGGACAGGAGCCATGAGATACCCGATTTTTACACATCGTACGGGGCTCGTAAGAGACTCGCACGGATATCGTAAGATACGCGTACGATGGTCTTAGAAATCGTACGGTTGCCGTACAATTTGAGAGGTCCGAAATTAAGTGCCATCCGTACGGATGTTGCGGCGGCCATACTGGGCCCGTGCAATGCTGTATACAACGTGTCTACGGGTTTACGGCCAATAAAAAATTCTATGACACTTCGGGAACTTTTAACTCCACGCTAAAAGTTGCCGTACTCATCAACAAGATCACAGATTTGAGATACACCTTTCCCAAGCCATTTCTTTTTTTAAAAACTTTTTAACTTTAACCGCATTTAATAATTTATACAAATTAAATGCATCTTTTTTAGAGTATCAAGGAGTTATTAACTCACTTAAGGCTTACCTTAGGAAGACGAAACTGAATATAATAGAAACAAATATTCCTTTAGATGATTCTCCTGTTCAACGAAAACTTTGTTCTATCAGAAATGGCTCAAAACTATATTATTACACACTTGTAACTTCTGAAAAGCCAAATTCTGCAATATCAAAATGGCAAAATTATTTTATTTCAGACCTTAATTGGCACACTATTTATTTAAAACCATTTATAACCACGCAAGAAATAAAACTTAGAAGGTTCCAATATAGAATACTTCATAGAATATTAACTACTAATAGTTTTTCGCATATAAATTAAAATTAATTGACAGTGAAACGTGTACGTTTTGTCATGAAGGAAAAGAATCTATAGTGCATTTATTTTGGGAATGTAAAAATTGTTCAGAACTTTTGGAATGATTATTTAAATTGGTTATCAAACTCATGTAAGCATATATGTAATTTAAAGCTTTCTCTTGAGCTAGTGATATTTGGATGTAAAGATCATATTAAAACAGAATGTTTTTGACCTGCTACTATTATTAGCTAAATATTTTATATATAAATGTAAAGTGCAAAGGGTCCAATTAAATATTATACACTTCCAAAACGAAGCTAAACAAAGATATAAAGTAGAAAAATGTATTTATCTTAGTAAGAACAATCTTAATAAATTCTTCACCAAGTGGTCAGTGTATTATTCTCTCTTTGAACAGACCTAATTTTTGTAACTTTCCTTGTGCATCGTCTTGTTCCCAGCGGTCCACGCATTAATAATGTAGCTACATACATATGTATGTGTGTGTATGTGTGTGTGGTGTGTGTGTGTGTGTGTATATATATATATATATATATATATATATATATATATATATATATATATATATATATATATATATATATATATATATATATATATATATATATCATGTGCGTATTTTAAATATTTATGTACATCGTTCATAGAATGGAAAAGGATGAAAGTGTGTTGTTTTTTGCGTGAGAGAAAGATAAATGGATAGCTACATTGATTAGATATGTAGAGAGAGAGAGAGAGAGAGAGAGAGAGAGAGAGAGAGAGAGAGAGAGGGGCGCAGGGATGGAGAGGGGGTGGGGGTGGGGTTTGCAAGCCAGTACCCTAAAGTATTATATTATGTTGTTTTATTATTTTTATGTACACAACCCATGTTTTACCCTTGGCATGTGTTGTTCTAATTGTAAACAAGGGGCTGGCAATAAAACGTGTAAAAAAAAAAAAAAAAAAAAAATCGCTAAAAGCTTCCGATGCGCCCTACGGCGAGGAAAGAATGCCAAGGCTCCCGCAGGATAGCCACAGCACCCTTGCCGCAGCCATGAGAATTTGCCAATTTTCCCAGAAATTTGGGCCCGTACGGGCGCCTTATCCCAAATTGGTGAATATGTGACTGTAACATCAGAGACTCATCTCAAGACCGAGGACTATGAATATAAACATCAGAGAAACTTGTCATTTGTTATAGATATCATTACCACTATTCGTAAGATTCGTTTTACTGGCCTTTCCAAATGTCAGGATCTCCTCTGAGTTTTCATGTCATTTTCTGATGTTTGTCGTCAGTTTGGCCGATGTAACTATGTGTTCGACCTGTACTTAGATGACCCGTCAGTAAAGGACAATGAGAGAAGGAAGCGTACCAATACTGTACCAATTGAACACAGTTCCATCGAACCAGGAACACCTCTTCCAAAACAGACTTTCTGGCGTTCAAACAACAACAGACTTCTTCTGTCTTCTGGAGAAACTAATCTGTCGTCATCTTCGTGGAAATACTTCTGAATCTCGGCAATACTCCATTGCACTCTACCAGGTAACAAGAAAAGATATTCAGCCCTCTCTACAGCCATGATTCACAATGCTGAGCATTATTTGGTGAAGGTGCTGAGATACCACAAATGTTATACCACAAATGTCTGTGACCTCCATGCAGGTTTTAGATTTCAGTAAAGGCAGCTCTCTCGACAACCTGCCCCCGACCAGTCATGGTATTCTGCCTCATATCCAGCGTGCGTTCTATAATGCCCACACCACCATGCATGCCTTGCAGAGCCATTTCAACCCTGAAACTGTTGGATCACTGAAACCGCAAGATTGTGGCTATGACAACGACCAAGGTCAATTAATGGCTGCAACATTGTAGAAAACCCTCGAGGTTAATTGGTCAGTCATATCCTCATGTATGGATAGGAGTATCAGTTCAATTTGCCCTTGCAGGATGGCTGAGGTCAAATGTTGCAAATTCTGTTGGTGTAAGAAAACATCACTCAATTCTTGTAAAAAATGTAATTGTCTGATAAGATTAGCTTGAGTTCTGCAGTATTTTGGTATGTTTGAAACTTTTACACTAATAAGGTAGTAATCTCACTTGAAATGTTCTTCTGTATGCGAAGTCACGTCTAATTCTGTATTCCGCAGCCATTTTGGACACCATCTTGGAATTATGCTAATTAGGTCAACTCCAAAAAAATCACAGTAATGGTACCAATCAATTTTTTGGGGATCAAAACATATTTATAGACACAAAGATTAACTTCTTATGACATTTACTTTAGGAGATATGGTCATTTGACGAAATGCCCTAAAAGTGTTTATTTTAGGGGGTAGGGATACAATGGGCCCCATGGGTATCATCCAGCAACCCAAGGTATCAACATAAAACCTGTATAATGCTAAAATATAGTTAGTAACACAAAAGCAATTGAAACAAATCAAAATGAATCATTTAAGGGTGTCAAATAATTATTTATTGCATGAAACTCTAATATCGTCAGTTTAGGCTTTTGGCGGCCAACCAAAAATCATAAATGTGCTCTGCTGAGTTATCCAAACGTTTTCTGAAGACCTTGACATATAGAACAAGAAAATGTAAGTTAACTCTCTAAAAGAGAAATGTATGCGAACGAACTACCCCCCCCCCCCCCCCCCCCCCCCCAGAGCCTATACTAAAAAATAGACTAGAACTTCTCAGACGCACGTGCGTTTTTAAAACTATGAAAAATGCATTTTTTGGTATTACAAACACCAGGATAATCAGAAACACTTCGGTTCTACGGAAATGGATAATCTAAAGAATAAAATATAAGTAACGTTTGATTTCAGTGATCATAATTTAAACGACTCTAACAGTGAAACATATGCTGTAGCGTTTAAAAACTAGGGTCTGTCCCTTTAATTAACGGAACTTATACACTCAAAATTATTTACAATTGTTACGAATGGATTATTTGTCTACTATTCACTACAGTCGAGGCACAAAAATTAAGCATACCTTTTGCAGATCGAATATAATAATTGAAAACAAATTCTAACAGGGGGCTTAAAAGTTATAAAAAATTTAAACAAATTGGCCTTGTTGATCTGGCACTTGTGAGGTCTTGTGACACCAAAGGTTAATTCATCTTCCTCCATTTTAAGTCAATTTCTACGATATATATATATTTGTGTTTTCACCCCAAGCGCGTATATAGGCGAAGGTTTTGGATGTATCCCCCCACCCCCATAAACTTCGTTCGCAACAGTCTAGACCCTCACCCACCCCTGCTGAAATTCGTGTACACGTGCCTGAACACATAGTTAAAATAAAATAAAAAAGCAACCAGACTGTACAGTTACTTGTGTTATAGGTAGTACTAAATCAAATGACTTCCGGCTGGGTCAAAGTTGGAGGTGCAGCGAACTTTTGATAGAGAAGTTAACACAACTAGTCCAGTGATTGATGGTAAATGTGAGTGTGTTGGTTGTAAAATAAAAGAAGAGTTTTATCTGGGCTACCTTTTAGTTTAGATGCATTTAAAGAAGAATTAGTTAAGTTTAGTTTTGTTGTTTACTTTATTATGTGTGGAATAATCTTAATTTTTATTGTTTAATAGGCCATAAGGGAGATTAGTGTGCAGTGGCGTAGCCGGGGGGGGGGGGGGGGGGGGGGGATTTTTACCTTTTCGCTTATTAATAACATTAAAAAGGTTCCTGTGTCATATCCCACTACACAGGTGCACCCCCCCCCCCCATACAAAATCCTGTTTGTGGGGTACTTTGTTGTTTTTATTTTAAAATTATTTTAAAATTTTATTTTATTTATTATTATTATTATTATTATTATTAGTAGTAGTAGTAGTAGTAGTTACCAAAATAAACTTTGCATGTGGCACTTTGCTGATGGAGAATGCTATGAATTTGAATGTTTGTATACTACTTATAATGGATTCAAACACAGTAATGGTCTAATAGTCGGTGGAAAAGTGCAATATTTTAGGCCTTAAAAAAAATATGTTTCCGGGAATATGGGGATAAAAAATTAAATAGGGTATATCGATTTTCATTTATTTTATTTATATATATATTTTTAATTCATTTATTGTTCTTATTTTTAAAAACTGAATTCACCCCTTCGGGTTCAGATAAAATATTATGTTTATACCTACCTATTAATGAAAAAAATATACCCCCAAAATAGGGTCGGCCATTGTTTGTAGGTAAGGTCGGGTTCCCGAAAAAAACGTTTTTGTGTCTTACTGTAACTTCATGTTAAATTAATTTTTAGGTAAATTATATAATTTGTTTAATTAAAAAATAAAACAATAAACTGTAAGATGCATTCGTAGGCTAATAATAAAAATTCGAATTATTTACACCTCTAGATTAAATAGTGCCGTTCAGATTTAATCCATTCATTTGTCAGTAGTATTTTTGTGCTTAAAATGTTAACCTGTCAGCACTATGCTGTATATAATGTAGCTATGATACAGAGTGAAAATTAATTTTAACTTGTTTAGAAACACTCGTAATAAGATTACTTATTACTGTGACTAGTCCATTTCTCAGTAAATGTATACATGAAAGTATATTATAACTTTGAGCAGGGGGCATGCCTTCTCTCGGTCGTTTGATTGTTGCCTTTGAAAGACACGTTTCGAATAGCTTGTTATTGATTCATAGCTGACACCCTATGACCGCCATCTGTATGGGAAGGGCCTTCCTCCTTTGATTTCTGACGTGTCCTCTTCAGATATGCATTTGGGGATCGCATTTTAAAATATGACTGGTAGAAAATTTTAAAAGTAAACATCCACTTTTTAATTTAATAAAATGAATTGAAAACATCAAAATAAAAGTTTAAATAGTAAAATTAATTTTAGTTAACAAAACTTCTTTAAAAAACATGCGTTGAAAACCATACATCACGTCAAAGTTAGAGATCAATAATAAATATATTATGTAACGAATATGCTCTACTAACACCCAGTTGCCCTTAGTGTGGTCAAACATTATTGGTTTTCCCAGGTTTCAAACATCCCAGGAAATCTCCAAAATCCTTCATATAGAATATGGGCCTTTCGTTCTCTTCAGAATATCTTTTACGTGTAACTTCATATATCTTCCTTACTGGACGGGGTGTGTCCTTTCTACTACCCCCTACCCCGTCAACCAACCGCCGTATCTCACAATACACACACAGCTTTAAATTTCATGTGTTGAAGTAGTTCCTACTTAGAGGTTTAACCCTCCCCTTCCCCAAAAACCTAGATCCTACCTGGGTACATATATTTAACTTTTTGGTATCAATTTATTGTGAAGAACGCTATAAATTGTCTTAAGTTTTGTTGAACATGTTAATCTAACAAAGCGATTTTTCTAGATTACGTGATCTTTGCGGGACTTATCGCAGTTCACGCAGAAAAACAACATGAAATAGCGTTACTGTTTGCGTATCCGGTAAAATGCGCGGTCTTCGTGAAACAACAGGGAACAGATGCGCGGTGTTAGCGTACTTACAAACACTTGTGTGCTTTTTGTGAATAAGGGCCCAGACAATGGGGAATTGCACAAAGAATGGTCATGGAGTTCATAACGGATCCATTATATGGAAAAAAACCCCACTGTGATTTGCTGCAGAACGAATATGGCATTGCCAAACACCTATCCATTCTCGGTGTGTGTATTTTTTATTTATTATTTTAATTATTTTAATTTTATTTCAATAACTTTTATTGGAATATTATCTGTTCTTGTTTTTATGTATGTTATGTGGACATTTGTCTATTTATATATATATATATATATATATGTGTGTGGGGGAGAGGGTTTTTGTGAGTTCGCAAGTACCTCGTCCTATCCCCCATTGGTCATGTTTGTTTAATCAGTCATTTCACAGAACTAAAGGGAAAAGTGTTTTAGAAACAGCAAACTTTATTTTATTATGTACAGGGCCTGCGGAGTGTATTTGATGGGGATGGGGTGAACTGTCAGTTCGAAAGTCGGTGTGTGTGTGTGTGCATTTGAGGGCCCGAACCGAATGAATGAATGAATGAATGTTTAACGACACCCCAGCACGAAAAATACATCGGCTATTGGGTGTCAAACAATGGTAAATGCAAAAACAATTGTTTTATGATCAACATGAATATAAAAATTTAACAGTTAAATAAAAACACAGTGTAAAGGACTGTGTAAAAATACAAATATCACAGATAGATATAATTAAAATTTAGAATAAAACTCGGTGTCACGTAAAAATTGTAAAATGCGTTCAGGATGGAATCGAAATGATTCCATCACATTACTTTGACCAAAAATATCTTTTCGAATTTCATGAAGATGCTTACACTCCACCAAAATGTGGTGTACCGTCAGAGTACACTGACAGTACTCACACTGAGGTGGAGGATCTTTCTTTAAGATAAATGAATGCGTCAAGTGAGTATGACCGATGCGGGCACGACACAAGACTACTTCATCCTTCCTGCACTGTCTATAGGAGGACTGCCACTCTCCCAAGACTGGCTTGATAGCACGAAGCTTGCTCGCAACCTCACCATCCCAATCCCGTTGCCAAGTCGAAAATATAAATTGGTTGATATTATTTTTAAAATCAGTATAAGGTACACCAACCCTGGCATGAGGCAAATCCAAAGCAGACTTGGCAGCTGAATCTGCCTTTTCATTACCCCTGATGCCAACATGGATGGGCACCCAACAAAATACAATGTCTTTATTCACAATAGATAAAAAGACACACTTTCGTATCACCATCCCAATTAAGGGATGGTCCAGCTTCATATTACTTAAAGCTTGGTGACACGAAAGTGAATCAGTAAAAATAATAAATTTGGATGCACTAGAATCCTTGATTTCAGCTAAGGCTTTAATGACTGCCCAAACTTCAGCACTAAAGATCGATGCTGAGTCGGGCAGTCTCATAGAAAGTATTGTGTCTGATGGAAAGACTGTAGCACAAGCCACACAATTTCCATCCCGTGATCCATCTGTATACACAGGAATGTAATCACGGTACTTGTCTTGAATTTCCATGAACAACTGTTTAAACACAATAGCATCTGTACGATCTTTCTTTAGGTGCGAAAGATCAAATACAATTTTAGGTGGTGTAATACACCATGGTGGTAAAACAAAAAATGAAGATGTTTCCAAAGTGTCTGATAAATCAATGTTGGAAAGCGATAAAAAAACGCTTAATGCGAAGACCAAATGTACGAATAGCATTTAGCCTTGCATCATACAACTTCATATATTTGTTGTCAAACACCGCATCATGAGCTGGATGTGTTGGTAACGATTTAATCTTGGCAGCATAATGCAGAGAAAGCTTGGCACGTCTAGCACCCAAACAAGGTTCGTGTGCATCAACGTACAAGCTCTCTACAGGAGATGTTCTAAATGCACCAAGACAAAGCCTAAGTCCCTGATTGTGTATAGGATCTAGCATCTGCAAGTAAGACTTGCGTGCCGACCCATACACAATGCATCCATAATCAAGTTTTGATCTAACTAGAGATCTATACAGACGAAGCATAACCTTTCGGTCTGCTCCCCATTCCGTATTACCAATAACTTTTAAAATATTCAAAGCTTTTAAGCCCTTCTTTTTAACATATTTAAGATGGGGCACAAAAGATAGCTTCCTGTCAAATATAACCCCCAGAAATTTAGTCTCCTCCACAACTGGAATTGGATTTTTGTCCAAAAACAACTGTGGGTCTAAGTGGAGCAGATATGCATACAAACCGTTTTTGCTTTTGAGAATCGAAAGCCATTGTCAGTTGCCCATTGATGAAGTTTATTCAAACAAAGCTGCAACTTACGTTCAATGATACTCATATTGGACGACCTATAGCAAATCTGAAAATCATCGACATATAACGAGCAATCCACACCAGGTGTTAAACACTGGGTGATGCTGTTAATTTTCACAGAAAATAAAGTTACAGACAGGATACTACCTTGAGGTACACCCATCTCCTGTGGGTGAATGTCGGACAAAGTCGACCCCACCCGGACTTTAAAAGATCTATCTCTTAAAAATTGAGATATAAAAACAGGAAGGCGACCTCTAAGGCCCATGCCATGGAGGTCGTTTAAAATCCCATACTTCCACGTGGTATCGTAAGCCTTCTCCAAATAAAAAAACACTGAAACCAAGTGCTGATTATGGATGAAAGCTTCCCTACAAAACGTTTCAAATCTAACAAGATGATCTACCGTGCTACGTCTAGATCTGAACCCACATTGCACGTTAGTTAGCAATTTGTGAGATTCAAGATACCAGACAAGACGACGATTGATCATGCGTTCCATGGTTTTACAAATGCTGCTTGTCAAAGCGATAGGGCGATAACTAGTAGGATTGGTTGGATCCTTACCAGGCTTGGGAATAGGAATGATAATAGCTTTCCTCCAATCAGAATGAATGAATGAATGAATGAATGTTTAACGACACCCCAGCACGAAAAATACATCGGCTATTGGGTGTCAAACTATGGTAATGCAAATAAATAAAGTGATGATCAACATCAATATAAAAATTCAAGGTTTAAACAAAAACAGTGTAAAGAACTGTGCAAAAACACAAATATCACAGAATTTTACGGATACTGAATTTTACTCAAAACTTCAATTTTGTGCTGTATTGGCCATTCTCAAAGAAAATGTTACACCCCTGCACCACGGTGAGGTTACAGCACGCGCAGGTGCCAATCAGAAGGAAAGTCACCAGAAATCCAGATGTTATTAAAAATATTCAAAAGAACCATCAAAGATGATTCAGGTAAATGTTTTAATAACTGATAATGAATTTCATCTGGACCTACTGAAGTATCATGGGCTCTACGAAGAGCATCCTGCAATTCCTCCATAGAGAAACGCCTGTTGTACACTTCAGCATTTTCAGATGAAAAATTAATGGACTGCTTTTCAGCTTTAGTTCTGACAGATGTAAAAGCATCTGTACTGAAAGCAGAAGATGAGTTATGAGAAAAGTTGTCTGCCAATGCATTAGCAATGTCACGATGAGACGTGACATCCGTATCATTGACAGACAAATGATGAACTGTATTACTGGATTCTTTACCTTTGATTTTACGGATCCTATTCCAGACAGATTTTACTGATGTTTGTGAATTCAACTTGGAGACAAAAGTTCTCCAAGATGTTTTCTTACTCTGTCTAATCTCTCTGCGAGCCTTAACCCTAGCAATACGAAATGCATCCAGGTTGTCTGCTGTAGGTTCACGTTTGAACCGCTCAAGCAACCTGTTTCGCTCTTTGAATGCATTTTTGCACTTATCATTAAACCATGGTTTATTGAAACGCTTTGGCACTGCCGAAGTCTTAGGAATAGTTTCATCCGCAATGTCCTTCAAGATGGAAGTGAACAAAGACATGGGATCATCAGCATCAGTAATGGCAAATTGTTGCAGACGAGTGCTGCACAGATGCTGAAACTGACCCCAATTTGCCCTCGCCAATTTCCACCTTTGAACCCTTTCAAGTGATGGTGGTCCATCATTCTGCAAAATAATGGGAAAGTGGTCACTACCACAAAGGTCTGAACCAACTTTCCAGGAGAAATCAAGAAAAAGTGAAGGACTACAAAGGGTTAAATCTATAGAAGTGAAAGAACCACTTGCAGAATGAAAATATGTATGACTTATCATTAATTAAAAGTAAGTCATTTTTGAGAATTAAGTCTTCTAATTGTTTACCTCTAATATTTACATTCTCGCATCCCCACAAAGTGTGGTGACCATTAAAATCTCCCATAATAATAAAGGGAGTAGGGAGCTGATTAATGAGATCTTGAAGATCTCTAGAATTAAAATTAAAATGGTTTCGAGGAGGTAAATAAACTGAACACATAGTTATAGTTTTATGAGCCGTGACCTTTATAGCCACTGCTTGTAAATTTGTAGTTAATGCTACTATACTCTGAGGAATGTTTTCATTAACAAGAATGGAAACACCCCCAGATGCTCTATTTTCAGTTTCATGAAATTTGTGATAGAGGTTGAATCCTCTCATTGAAATATGATCAGTGTCCTTCATGAAAGTTTCCTGAAGACACACTGCAAGAGGATTATGGTTTTGAATTAAAATATTTAATTCATCAAAATTAGGCCTAAACCCACGGCAGTTCCACTGTATGACTGAATTAGCCATTAGGGGGAAGTACAGGAGTTATCATAACTTTTTCCTTTGGATGTGGTTGTGATTTTAGTGATTGCGAGTATTGTGATGAATCACAAATGTCATCACTCACTTCCATATCCAACGGATCAAAGGAATTACTGATTGGGACGGTACATTGTTCGATCTTCTTCAAACGCCCCGACCAACCTTCCTTATTTTTACTTTTAGTGGTTTTTCCTGACAAAGGTTTGCTAGGACCTGGCTCCTCAACACTTGAACCTTTTGACGAATTCTTAGAATCCGAAGACACCTGGATCGTTTTAGTAGCTTGTACCTGGGAAGCTTTAGTTGCCTGTCGCTGAGATTTTGTAATGTCAGAAACCTTCTTAAATCGGTCTTCATTATTAGGCCAAGTTAAATCTGTCTGAACTGACGCATTGCTCGTAGAGACCTTAACAGCAGCAGCATATGATTTACCTGCTGCAACTGGCGTCATAGTCTCTACAATCTGTCTAGCCTCAGTAAAAGACAAACGTTTTTCAAATTTTACTGTCTGAACCCGTTTTTCAAACTGCCACCTTGGGCACTCTCACGAGTACGCAAAGTGGTTTCCCTTGCAGTTGATGCATATCATATCATTTTGACATGCCTTGCTGTCATGATCATACTGACCACAACGAGCACATGTCAATTTGCTACGACATGCATTTTGCCCATGTCCAAACTTTTGGCATTTAAAACACCTCAAGGGGTTTGGAATGTACGGGACGACAGGGATGTTCAAATAACCAGCCTTAACTGATGAAGGTAGTGAAGGTGTATTGAAAATGATAACTAAAGTATTTGTTGGAATCATTTCATTATTTCGACGGATTTTCATCCGCTTCACTGATGTAACACCTTGTGAGGAGAGATTTTCACAAATCTCTTCCTCACTAACTCCTTCCAGATCTCTTGACCTAATCACTCCCTTAGAGGAATTAAGGGAGGAATGCGGTGAAACTAGTATTGGAATGTTGCACAATACTTTCGATTTAAGCAGGTTTCTGGAATGACTTTCTATGGCACATTCAACCAACAAAGATCCATTTCGCAACTTCTTGACACTTTTGGGCTCTCCAGCTAAACCTTCTAGCCCCTTTTGAACTGCAAATGGAGAAAGCTTCCGAAAGGCTCCTTCATCTGATGATCCTATAAGAAGAAACCGTGGCCAGGTTTGCGATGAAATCACTTTTGATTTTTTGAAATTACAAGTCGTGGATTCTTCATCTGACGATGAAGAGTCCGAAACTTCGGTGTGGACCCTTTTCAGGGTCCCATCAGGATTGGTATTATTGTTTTCACCCATAATTTGGTTGATATAATTCATCAACCACGCCCCCACCCACCACGGAGTCCAACAAGGGGACATGATGCTGCGGATATCCACCAGACAGTCATGCCAGGGGTACATGATTGATATACTCAGGCAATACAAAATTAAATTACCTGATTGACCCTAGCCACCACCCCAAGAGCAACAAATACAAATGATCATTCAAACAATGTTTGTTCTTAGCAAATGTAACAAAACAAAGGGTTGTATGTTCTCGAGCTTGACGTGACCAGCCGATTGATCAGGTCGGGCCAACCTGACCACCCGTCTATGTGAACTCCGGGCCAAAGTGATGTATTGCCAGAAGTCATACCCGCAGGTATGCCCCAACTCAATCACCAGGATCCCATCATCCATCTTCACGGGATGCACCTCACGGCAAACAAGGCGCCTCATACGAGGAGTTGTGCATTTATTGGCCATTCTATAAAAGAACGTTCACCCCTGCACCACGGTGAGGTTAACGCAGACGCAGGGGTTGAGGGCCCGAACCATGCTCACCCATGTTTAAAGGCATCTCCAGCCTTTTGAGCACAGTGACAGGGAAAGGGGTGGGACAGCATAGCCCTATCGGACCTCACTTTTTCCCCGGCCTATAATATAAATTTGATTTGAAGAAGAATTTTTTTTTGAAATTTACAAATAACCAATCGATAGTGAAGAATGTGGTGTACCCATTAAGGCGTAAAACAAATTGTGTTTCTGAAAACTGATCCTACCTAGAAAAAACCCCCCATTTTCCCCAATTTTAAATTTTTTATTTTAGGTTGAAAGAGTACAGATGTAATGTATAAAAAAGGTTGACTTGCCCAACCTAATATTTGTTTTGCATGTTCCCGGAAACATAATTTCTTTATTGGTTTAACCTAGTAAACTCTATATTTGCTTATTCCTTTGTTACTTTATGTATACTAGTTGGGTATCTATTTGGTAAAGGGGCGGGACATAGCCCAGTGATACAGCGCTCCCTTGATGCGAGGTCGGTTTTGGATCGATTCCTGTCGGTGGGCCCCATTGGGCTATTTCTCGTTCCAGGCAGTGCACCACGACTGGTATATCAAAGGCCGTGGTATGTGCTATCCTGTATGTTGGATGATCATATAAAAGATCCCTTGTTACTGAAGGACAAATGTTGCGAGTTTCATCTCTATGACTGTCTAAATTACCAAATGTTTGACATCCAATAACCGATGATTAATAAATCAATGTGCTCTAGTGGTACCGTTAAACAAAACAAACTGTTTTGTAAGATGTAATATGTATGTAGGATGCAATTTCGTTTTATACTAAGCATATTTGAAATTATTGACAAAATACACCACCAATGGGTGCTGTGATGGTGGTGTAAACAAATAATTCAAATGAAAGTTAAAATGCTAAACTTAAAGTAATGGGTAGGAATAGCCTGTGTGATGGCCATGGGTTTACCGTATCAGTATCTTGGCCAAGTGTCAAAATGACCACGAATCAAAATTATTAAGGCTGAGGGTTTTTCTGAAACACAGGCGTTTAACACCAAATTTAAAATGTGCTGAGGTGTTGTAATACACACACAATGTATTCATTTTCTTTACATTGTTGGTTATTCTAAAGCAACTATAGAGCTTCATTTGCTACTGACTAAAGTTTTTGGACCATAACAATAAAATACCTTCCAAATTATAATCCACAATCTATTTACATAAATATCATAAGACTGAAAATTTTAATACTTGTTTAGTTTATTTATTATTACTTTTTTAAAATAAATGTTTTTCTTTTTTCTTTTGTTTTGCCTACCTAGACTATTTTGAGAATATGTAGCAAAAACCCAGCATTTTATTCTACAGTGACTGCTAAACCTGATACCAATAATAATACTTTTGGGAAAGTATGTTCACTACATTATGATAATTTCTAGCATGGCATTAAACAAAACTCACGTTTGGACTATGTAAATACCAGATGGTTATTATTTATGTACTTATCCAATACATGCTTAACATGATAACGTTTTCTAATGGATGGTTTATTTCAAAATCGTACAAAAGATTTCTGGAAACAAATTGAAACATTGGGTATTGCGAACGATCGAAAGTCTAAAATCCCCTGGAAGTAATTTCGTAGGATGGTAATATTGTTTCTAATATTGACAAAGTTCTAATCAAATGGGCTAACGATTTTACGACGATTTACAATTGCAATGACGCAATCGAAAATGATAATCAAGCAGATCTGCAAAACGTAAACCAAGCAGTGATAAATATGGAATAACAGTCCAAAAACGCAGTTTGTTCCAGAAATAAATGCGCCCATAACAAGAGACGAGGTTGCAGATGCGGCGACTCGCGCAAAGCTGTCAGTGTTGACCTTATTCCAGCTGAAGCTTTAAAAAATAATATCTGTATTGGCATGTTATTCAATCTTTGTTTTGAATACAGTTCAGTACGAAGTTCTTGGAACAAATTTTTTATAAATCCTATTGTAAAACCAACTTGTACTATAGGTAGTACTAAACCAAATAACTTCCGGCTGGGTCAAAATTCGAGGTGCACCGAACTTTTGATAGAGATGTTAACATCACAAGTTCTGTGATTGGTGATAAATGAGTGTGTTGGTTGTAAAACAAAATCTTCATCTGCGCAAAAACATTTATGCAATTTTATTTCATCTAGTACCACTGTGCTTGAGACATATTTGGGGTACCTGTAAAAAAAAGTAGTCAATTTTTGTGTGGAACTAGGGTTGTGACAGTCTCTACCCGTTATCTCTGAAATGAGCAGCTTCACCACTAATTTTGTCTGATTCACTTTAAGGGTGAGGAGTGGTAGTATTTATATCGGTGGTGCTTGTGTCGATTGATACGCTGCATGTTTTAGCGACACATGTTACTGTTGTCGTCTATGGGATATGACGTGGTAGTATACACCCTATAGAGCACCAGTCTTCGACATATAGAGGTATATCTTTATTGTCAGTACCGTGTAAATTGTATTTTTATATTTTAAATGTTAGACTGTCTAAATGGCTGGAAATATTTGAGCTATTAGTTGATGAACACAATGGGTTCAAGAAAAAAGTAGTTGTGTGACATAACCCTACGAGATGGGAGGCCAAACGTTGGGGTGAGGAAAATGGAAAGATAGCGACTTGCAACATGGACTGGAAATGTATCGTTTAGTCTCTTAGCCCCAGAGCCCTCCCAATAAATATCAACTCATTTATTGAGAATGTACTAGACTTGACCGACTAAGTATACATACTACTTCGCACAATCACTCCGAGTAATACTTCAACATACTCTTGTACAAAATAACAAAAACACCACTTGCCCTGTCAGTCTCCTAGGCTGAATGACACGCTATATAAACTACACGTGCAACATTAACTTTACTGAATCGCTACTTATGGGACTTACTCCCAAATGAAGGGAATATAATTTCCGTCTAATTCTCTTTGATCAAGCGACCGAAATAATGTATCCCTTAACCCGAGAGGCCTCCCACAGAAAACATGCACATCAATAAATATCAACTCAATTATTGAGAACACTCTAGGCCTGACCGAGTAAACTAAAAGAACGGACAAAAATCCAGTATTAAAAACCAAATTCTAAACCTAAACAATTTGAAACATGTAAACTCCCACAAAGGACATCTTTAACATAACCATCTTTGGCATTTTCACTAATCATCTCCCATGTCTCTTAAACGTCTGTCAGGAGTACTACCATTAAGAGCAGCCGTGGTTGCTCCTCCTGAGCGCAATGAATAAAAACTATACTGAGTAATATATTCAATATGTGGTTGAAATGCGTCAGTAAACAATTCACGCAACATTTCTGACTTTTAAATTGTTTTTAAAACGCTCAAACTACAAAAAATAAATCAAATGGCAATCATCATTAATCCTTGCCCATGTCTAAAAAGGTTTTGCATGGATTATAACACTATTGTATTGTTGGTAACCCCAAACAATTTGTAATAAAGCTACAATCTTAACAGAAATGCCCGAATCATCGCTATAAAATACGAAGTAAATAACCTGCAGTCTCATTCAAACTTCTAGGTATCACTTCCATATTCAATGAAATGAGATTAACCAACAAACATTCAAAAATAGTCATAGCTGTATCTTACAGCTCTCCTTTCATCAATACTTTCTTCACAATACTATATACACACATTGTCAGTAAACAACTTCACTCTGTGGCATGTCATTTGATGTTTTAATGAACATAAAACTCTGCATTGCACTTAATTCTCTCCATGTATACTGACACCCAATAAAAACGCAAAACAGATATTTTTCAATATTTTGTTGTGATTAATGAAAAATATATTTATTGGACTTAAAATAAAAATTTATGAGAGGAAGCCATTGATTGGTACTTTTGTCTCGGTTTTAATCCTGGTTTTATTCTCGTTACACATACAATAGCAGAAACACACAAAATGGTGTGAAATGCGTTCATCACATGCTCAATCATGCTGCATGCAATGCACGTGAAATGCCAGTATGTGGACACATAAAAGTCACGTAACGGTGTCAGATTCCTCTCACATTAAGAATGCCACGACTCAGAGAAGAACAAAGGGAGCGAGCGTTGGGCATGGTTTAAGGGGGGACTTCGCAAAGGCAAGTTGCTAGGACCTTCAGAATCCATCCATCAACTATTGGACGACTTGTTGAACGTCATCAACAGACCGGGAGTGTCCGTGATCGACCTCGACCTGGTCAACGTCCCGTTTGGACTCCACGCCAAGATCGGCAGATTCGACGACACCACCTCCGTGACCGGTTCAGAACTGTGACGATGACAGCAAGCAACACGATAGGACGTCATGGAAGGCCTATCCATCCGATGACGGTCATCCGTCGACTCAGAACGGCTGGACTCAGATGCAGACGCCCGTAGAACGGTAAATCATGACACCGCGACATCGTGCTGCGAGACTACAGTTTGCTCTCCAGAATGGTAATCATCCACCAGCTTTTTACCGGAGCATTGTTTTCTCAGATGAGTCCCGTTTCTCTGTCTCCTTTGCTGATGGAAGAGCACGTGTGTACAGGAGACTCCATGAACGGTACGCTGACGGATGTGTGAGGGAACGTGATCGGTTTGGCGGCGGTTGTCTGATGGTATGGGGGGGGGGGGGTGGGTGCAATCAACTGTGATTTCAGGAGTATTCTCATCATTATCCACGATGCCCTTACAGCCCAGCGTTATGCTGACGTTATTCTAAGACCAGTTCTCCAGCCACTTTTGCTCCGTCACTGAAGACCAGGAGGTCCCGTTCTGTTTCAACAAGACAATGCCCGTCCACATACTGCAAGAATTAACCAGGCATTCCTGCAACAAGCCGGTATCACCGTTATGAACTGGCCCACCGTTTCACCGGATTTGAACCCAATTGAACACATGTGGGATGAGTTAGGATGTCGTGTACGTCACCGTCAGCCACCACCGCGTAACGTCGCTGAGCTTGTACAGGCGTTGCAGGAGTGGAGGAACATTCCTGTGGCTTATTTGAGATGTTTGTGCCAATCCTTCCCCCGTCGTCTTCATGCATGCTCACGGGCTAATGGTGGACACACCAGATACTGACCTTGATGGGGGGGGGGGGGGGGGGGGGGAGGTTGAACTTTTCGATTACGAATGCAACTCGATTACTGATGATAACTGGCGATGTTTCCATGTGAATGTATCTCATGAATACCAGTCATTAATATCATATTACATTATCCATCAATTCATTAATAGTTTGTCGTTATTTGCAATGAACAGTTGTTTTTGCGTTTTCATTGTGTTTCAGTATAGAATACTAAACTTTCTCTCAAGTTCCACATAACGTGAGATATCTCGTCAATTATCTTAACAGAGTATCCAATGTAAACAATATTTAAACAAAATTGAGAAGAATTTTGCGTTTCCAAAATTGTAATTGTATAATACTGCCATCTGAAACTCTTATAAAAGAATGCCAAGAATAAGCTGACAAAATGTCTTTACTAAGACATCTTGACATAAATTGTGAAACATTACGAATAACACTCATGAAATTAGCTGACCAACAATGCTCGCATCCACTTCAACACGAACCCGTCTGTTCTTTCTCATATTTAATAACTCGCCCAATGAATTAGTTACTCATGATTTAGATACATGTATAAAACTACTAGAAGTATTTATGAGTACTCCAAGAAACTAAATTTCTTGTACTGGTGTCCATTAAGACTTGTCTGCTTTAGGCACACAAAAAAGAAGATTTGAACAAATCATTTTTAATACGCTGACATTAACGGTGTAGAGTAAAACAAATTCCACACCGAAACCCATCATCCAAATACATAAGCACTCTCATCGCGTCACCCCTCCACTGAGCTATCACAGGTCTAGTTGGCTTAGTACAAATATAAGAAGCAGTTGATAAACCAAACGGCAATACCAAACATTTATAATATACAATATCACCTCACCATCCACCCATGAAAACCCCAAATATTCTGTATTGGGCAAAAATATTTCAATAAAATATGCTGAATGAATGTCAAATTTAAACATCCAAAATTAGTTTTTCTAAAAACATCAAAACGACACTTAAATCCTCAAATTTCACAGACTATTTCCACAAATTTATATTGACAAACCTCAATCTAAAATGAGTCTCTTTTCCCCACTATTCTGAACCGAAATACTCAAATGATTAATAACATAAGGTACACACTGCTCTATCAATCCTTTGTTAATTAACTCATGAATCGCTTCTGTAACAAACACTTTCTCCTTTAATATGGAAACATTTGATGAAAAAATATTCTTAGGTCTTCATTAAAACAGTATTTTATACGCACTTTGAATATCATCCAAAGTAAAATCATTAGTACCAATATATCTAAAAAAAAAATCTGTTAATAATGACATTAAAAATCGGAATACTTATCAGTTAATTCCTTGTCCCATGTACTACTCCCCGCTTTCGGCGCCGTTTTACTTGCTCCCAATACCACTGGGCTGGACAGCTTGGGCTCTGGTTGTGTAGGGGCAGTTTTTTTCCGGAAATGTGTGAATTATCCACACGAAAAAAACAAACAAACAGGCTCAGCCAAAACTCACTCCTTGGCGCACATGAAAAGAATTAGAGCCTACTGGGACCACACCAACAAGAGATAGGAACACCACCGCCACTGCTAATAAATATTAGTACAATTAGATACCCCAGCGGACGTTTGACCCCTCGCTGGTTTAAGGCCTAATTACACTAGAGAGCGGTAACGGAAAACGGCGCGTTAATTTTTTTTTTTATAGAACTAGTGCTTTTTCAATGGATCCAATTACAGTGAACGCGGAACGGCCCAGCGGTACAGCGTTAAACCGCTTCCGATAGAACTCGAAGCGATTTTTCTAAAATGCCGCGTGGCAAAATTATGATTTCAGCCAATCGGGGCGAGTGTTGTATATAGTGCTCCTAAAAATCCAGTGTTTATATATACCACAAATATATTTATTGTTAATGTTAGTGGTGGTTGTGGTGGTAGTGGTGGTTGGTGGCATGTAATATCTTGGTCGACTTGGTGTTTCTGAAACGATGCACCCATTCCCTAGACAAAACCGTCCCTGCAGTACAGGCATGTACATACACACAGATATCAGGTCATACGCATTATGTCTCCAAGGGAAGGTTTTTTTTAAAAGACTTAATATGGTGCATTATTTTGTATATCAATATGTTTATATAGGCCTACGTAGTTTACCTTAAAGGGACATTCCCGAGTTTGCTGCAATATTTAAGATGTTATCGACTAACAGAGACATGTTAACGACTGTAATTACATATCAAATATGTTTTCTGCATACAATATTAGTGGCTGTATATTAAACGTGTTTCTGATCGTTCTAATATTTGTACTAGGTTAATTTCATTTTATTTCCTAAATGTGTTTTGTTTTTTCGTAGGTACAAAATTATTTGAAGACAAAATCCAGTTTGGGCTTCTTACAAATATTAAGACGACCAGAAACATATTGAATATATACAGACATTGATATTCTAAACAAGACAATATATTTAATATGTAAGTTTAATCGTTGAAATATTGTATTAGTCTGAAACATCTTACATTGCAGCAAACTCAGGAATTTCCCTTTAAAGCCTTTGAGTATCGCTTATTGGTTTTCTCGAATTTCTGGTCTTTTTGTGATGTCGTTCTTCACTAGCTCTAAAACCTGTGCAAACTGACCTCAATTGACATACTATTTTATGGAATTCACCTAGTATGTTCCTGTTTTGCAAGATCTTGTGAACCCAAATTTTTCTTGGTTTTCTTCAACCACGTCTCTGTCTTCGCACCAACAATAGCAGAGGTAACATCTTTCCATCTTTACATTTTCTAGCCTTCGCCATGATGGTTTACGCGCTAATATTATCAAGTTGCTATTATTTATGTAAAAAAATAAAAATAATAACCCCCCCCCCCACACCCCCCTCCCCCCCCCCCCCCCCCACCCCCCCCCCCCCCCAACAAAAAAACACCCCCTCCCCCCCCCCCCCCCCCCCCCCCCCTCCCCCCTCCCCCCCCCCCCCCCCCCCCAACAAAATAAAAACAACAACAACACCAAAACACTGCACGGTTTTCGGCGTTGTATGTAATTAAAAGACCCGCGCGGTTTATCGCTTTCCGGTAGCCTCTCTCCGTTACCGCTCTCCAGTGTAATTAGGCCTTTACTTTGCTTGTCTTTCTTCTTCTGCAAAGGACGAGATTCCGCTCTAAGTATATGTGAAATGAGATTCTGTTTTTTTTTCTTCTCTTTTTCACTTCCTAAGCAAAAAAGACAGAATTCCTACGAACTTCTTTCTTAAACGAGGGTTTTAGAGGTCGACTTCCTGCTTTTGTATCTCAATTTGTAAAATACAGACCCCGGCTGGGGTTGACTTTGTCCGATATTCACCCACAAGAGATGGGTGTGCCTCAAGGTAGAATCCTGTCTGTAGCTCTATTTTCTGTGGTGTGGATTGCTCGTTATATGTTGATGATTTTAAGATTTGCTATAGATCGTCCAATATGAGTATCATTGAACGTAAGTTGCAGCTTTGTTTAAGTAAACTTCATCAATGAGCAACTGACAATGGCTTTAGATTCTCAAAAGCAAAAACGATTTGTATGCATATCTGCCAGAAAAGAGGTCTCCTCTTAGATCCATAGTTGTTTCTAATTCCAGTTGTGGAGGAGACCACATTTCTCGGGGTTTTATTTGACAGGAAGCTATCTTTTGTGGCCCATCTTAAATATGTTAAAAAGAAGAGCTCAAAAGCTCTTAATATTTTAAAAGTTACTGATAATACGGAATGGGGAGCAGACCGAAAGGTTATGCTCCATCTGTATAGATATCTTGTGAGGTCAAAACTAGATTATGGATGCATTGTGTATGGGTCAGCACGCAAGTCTTACTTGCAGATGCTAGATCCTATACACAACCAGGGACTCAGGCTTTGTCTTGGTGCATTTAAAACATCTCCTGTAGAGAGCTTGGACGTTGATGCGTGCAAAGCTTTATCTGCAGCATGAAGATTAAATCAATGCCAAAACATCCAACACATCAGGCTGTGTTTGATAATAAATACATGAAGTTGTTTGATGCAAGGCTAAATGCTATTCGTACATTTGGTCTTCGCATTGAGCGTTTTTTGTCGCTTTCCAACATTTATTTATCAGACACTTTGGAAACTCCTTCATATTTTGTTTTACCACTTTGGTGTATTACACCATCTAAAATTGTGTTTGATCTTGCGCATCTGAAGAAAGATCGTACAGATGCTGTTGTGTATAAAGAGGTTTTTTCCATGGAGATTCAAGACAGGTACCGTGATTACATTCCTGTCTATACGGACGGATCACGGGATGTGAATTCTGTGGCTTGTTCTACAGTTTTTCTATCAGACACAATCCTTTCCATGAGACTGCCTGACTCGGCATCAATCTTTAGTTCTGAAGTTTGGGCAGTAATTAAAGCGTGAGAAGAACTAAAGGATTCACTTACATCCAAATTTTATTATTTTTACTGACTCGTGTTCGTGTCTTCAAGTTTTACGCAATATGAAGTTGGGATGGTGATCCGAAAGTGTTTCTTTTTATCCATTGCCAAAAAAGATGTAATTTGTTGGGTGCCGAACCACATTGACATCAGGACTAATGAACAGACATATTCTGCTGCCAAGTCTGCTTTGGATTTGCCTCATTCCAGGGTTGGTGTACCATATACTGTTTTTAAACATAACATCAACCAATTTATCTTTTCAACTTGGCAACATGATTGGGATGGTGCGGTTGTGAACAAGCTTCATGCTATCAAGCCAGTCTTAGGAGGGTGGCAGTCCTCCTATAATCAGTGCAGGAAGGATGAAATAGTCTTGTGTTGTGCTCGCATCGGTCATACTTACTTGACCCATTGATTTATTTTGAAAAAAAGATCCTCCACCTCAGTGTACTCTGACGGTACGCCACATTTTGGTGGAGTGTCCTCATCTCGTAGAAACTCGAAAATATATATTTGGACAAAGAACTGTGATGGAATCCTTTCGATTCCATCCAGAACTTGTTTTACAATTTCTTCGAGATAGTGACTTTTATTCTAAATTTTAATATTACCTATCTGTGATATTTGTTTTTGCACATTTCTTTACACTGTGTTTTTATTTAACTGTTGAATTTTTAAATTGATGTTAATCATCATAAAGGTTTGCCTTTACGATAGTTTGACACCCAATAGCTGATGCATTTTTCGTGCTGGGGTGTCGTTAAACATTGATTCATGCAATTTCTCTCTTTCTTCTCTCATTTCAAGTAACAACTGTTCAAGTGTATTCTTGATATCAGGAGTAACATTCGTAGCCGGGTATGTCACAACCCTCGACAAAACAAAAACAGGACTTGTCCTGTCGGGTCTCCTAGACTGAATAATACGTGCTACAAACTGTACGTACACCATTAACTTTACTAAAATGCCACCTATCGGTAGGGCCATCACGTTTACATCTTGTAAACGTTTAAACGGAACCTACTAAACAAAACTTGAGTGTTCTGGAAAAACCTAGTAAGTCAGAAAAATCTGAATTTGAGATATTGACCGAAAACTTCACCCTGCCAGGATTAAGCAGCCACTTATCAAAACAACTTGCTTTGTGATTATTTGTTCATCACTTAGGAAGAGTAAATTAGGGAAAACATGTTTTTGTTTATCAACAATAACCTAGCAAGTCAATAAAATTGGTTTCTTTATTCCACACACTTGAAAAATTACAAACTGCCGATCTAACTGAACTCCAGGGCAAATAAAAAATATAAAATACACAACCAGTCATTTGAAACCCCCTCTCAATTATTACCAGTAGACCTTGGAAGAGGACCAAAATTCGCCAAAATTCACAAAATGTACATTTTATCCCCAAAAGGCCAATTTGAACCCGGCTACATCAAAATGTTGATTACATCAGTCCAATTTTCCTATACTTATACAGGGTGGCACAATAAAAATAAATGTCCCAAAATCTGATGGATTAATCAATCATGGAGAGGTGCTTTGTGCACTTTGGCAGTTTGTGATATATCATTTATTTTACTTCACTTCACTTCACTTCACTTCACCTTACTTTACTTTATTTTGCTTTCAATTTTAATTTTTGTTTTTGCCCCCAGGAAAACATTGGGTGATTTTGAGTTAGGGAGCCCTAATTCATTGCCCCTTTTTATGCTTATATTTAAAACGGAGAAAAAAAGAGGATTATAATGCCAAGTGTCCATATGTTTAAGACACATTACCCTCTCTCTATCAAGAATAAAATAGACAAATCATATATGAAGTGCGGAACATCAAAGTAGTTTTGATCATTTCTGATCTCTGTGTGTTGTCATAACCAACCCGCTTTATTTTTCAAATCATTATTAGTCTTACGATTCAGTATGGGACGTTTCCTACCCCACCCCGCATCTCTTCTCATTATATATAAAAAAAACTTTATAAATAAGTACGTTTAAAAACTCTCGTCCCAGTCAATGCCTCACGACTAGAAGGAAGGAAGGAAATGTTTTATTTAACGACGCACTCAACACATTTTATGTACGGTTATATGGCGTCGGAGCGCCACGATTGGTATATGAAAGACCATGGTATGTACTCTTATTTATAGGTAAGTGAATGTAAAAAAAATCCTTGTTTTTTGGTAGGAGTTTCCTCTCTTGGTCTTTGTGGTTCTTAACCATATGTCCGACGCCAATATAACCGTGATTAAAATGTGTTTTGCGCGTCGTTTAATAAAACAGTTCTCTCTGTCTCTCTCTATTCATGATTGTGTTGCTATCCTATCTTTGTTTTTCTCTATTTCTTTGGACATCCGTCTCTGTCCGTTATATGTTCTGCAAACACGTGTCAGTGTGAAACAGACTACTATCAATAGGTGCCCATCCATCCCCCAGTTGCTGCCATCTTCCGACGCCTATCCTTTTGTATAAAATATTTAAATAATTCCATGCGTTCACTTAGTATACATGGGAAGGAGTGTTTTAACACGACGAGAATGAGCGAGAAAACCCGATACCGCCACGTCGTGGACTACTGTATTCAATTAATTAGTAGCAAGGGGTATTTTATATTCTCTATCCCGCAGACAAGATTGTACATACCAAGGCCTTTGATACACAAGCTATGAAGTATGATTGGAATGAGACACAGACTAAAGGACCATGGCCACATTATTATATAAACGATACGGTATTCTTTTAGCTCTATCTTGATGATCACATGACAATACAAACAAAAGATTTGACACCGATCGCATACAAGCATTCATTTCTGTACGGCATTCATTCCTGAATGAGAAAGTGCCTATGATATACATATACAAATATTGTCCTGATATTCTGTCCACTTTTTTGGTAGCGATTTTCTGTTGTCATTGCCTAGACTGCGTTATGTTCAAGCACTAAGCATTGTCTCCCACACCTCATAAGATGCAACAATTCTTGCAGTTTACAATTTAGTGTATTATGATTTACTAAATGCTTTCGGAAACGAAAGCAATATTTTGTTTCACGACATATTTTAAACAATGGCTATTAGGTGTGTAACAGTATGTTTTACGTACAAATGACCCATGTTACAGCGGCGACTTTCTTATTCAGAACGGCACTCATTTAAGAAAAAGAAATGAATGCACTACTTTGGGGTACGTTATGTGTTTTTGTCAAATGTTTTAACTGTGATATTAACAGTCTTTATTAACAGGGAAAAAATGGGGAAAAAGAATAATAAATTAAATTAGAATTAATATAATATAATAAGTGATGTGATGTGATGTAATAAAAAATACAAAAACGAAACGAAAATATCATGACCCCCCAAAACACTAAAACCCCCGACAAAACAAAACACACACACACCCCAACCCCCCAAAAAAACAAAACAAAACAACAACAACAACAACAAAAAACACAAAAACAACAACAACCCCCCCCCCCCCCCCCAAAACAAACCCCCCCCCCCCCCACAACAACAAAACAAACAACAACAAAAAAACACCAAAAAAACCCCCACCGGTGCAATAGGTTACTGGTTCCGTTCTGTTCCGTTCCGCGTTTTACCAATGTTACTATTACTAATCGCCAACAACAGACGAAAGCAATTTGATAGGGTCCTTTATTGAGGGTAGTCTATGACAAAACCCTGTAAAACAATAACAGTAATCTTAAAACATATAAAACACCATTATACATACATTGGCATAAAAAGATACTAAAGTTGTACAAATATATTCTTAAGTTATACAAATATACTCTCTGCAGTATATTTATACAAAAAATAGAATACTCTTGATTAAATAAAGAAAACACAATTAGATAAACTAATCAAATAAGCGCTACTTCAAGCATATAATTAAATAGTTATTAATTTAACATTAATAAATAACCCATGGTAACATATTCTCAATGTATAAAGCTAACATTAATAAATAATCTAAACTAAGTTACATTCATAATATAATTTAAAAAATACACATTTACACAGTACACAATTAGCACGAGCAGTGAATATACTGCACGGGCTGTGACCTAAAGAAACAAACAATAGTCTACATTTCGCTGTGGGCGTAAGGGCGACACAGAGAGTGAAGGTCTTGATCAGTTAATTATAAAACAAATAAAGTAATACTAAAACATGGATCACAACTGTTACATAGCATACATAATATATACAAATACAGGCATTTTCTATTTCTTATTGACATGCTAAATGAATACTATTAATTATTAATCATTAAGCTACCACAAGGTTTATTATAATTATACTTTAATTATTACACCTATATACATCTTAGATATAATTACATGTATAATCCAACTATTAAATAAGCCAACATTACTTCTAAACTAAATAACGTTTATGTCTAATCCTTCACACAGATTTATATTTAATACTAACTATAATTTACAAAACTACAATTACTTCTTAATGATGTTTGACTTTATGCATATTAGTATATAGAAGTGCAAATAAGAAAAGATAAAGAAAGCTAACCTCAGGATTTCAAAGATGGCGAACCTTAAGGGAAGGAAAAACATGTCTTCTTGCCAGGTGAGATTTTAAAAAGAGTAATTAGTCACCAGTTGGCTTAGCCAAATTAGCCAATTGCAGAGCCGCGGTCGATGACACATGTCAGTGGTCAACAGTCAAATACCACCCCAAGCTACATTTACTGATCCAAAGTGTGAACCCACTGATTAAAACTCAATGCATGTGTGTTTGTGTACTGTGCAATGCAATAGCTTAAAATCACTCAAATTCCACCTGGTTACACCAACACCCTCATCCACGTTGGCAAAATTGCATACATCGCCATAGACCCGATGCCTGACCCGTAGGAACATAAGTCTATGATATTTAAAATATCTTTAAAATGAATACATAAACTATTCGAGTATTATTAATAAAAACGAAAATGTTCATATATGGCTTCAGTTTACTCGACATTTTTATTGGTCGGCTGTTGACAATAGACACACGCCCGCAGCCTTGGTAATGGCACAAAACTAGACAACACGGAGCTCAGGTTGAAATGAGTGATAAAGTTATTTAATTATAAGAATGTAGAGTGTAATAAGAATTAATTGCTTACAAACAAAAACAACAATTCGAGTGAATTAAAGAAAAATTCCGGATAATTGGCATCAATTCCGGAATACACACACACACACACACACACACACACACACACACACGACTGTTCCTCCACTACAGATTGTGCCCCCACCCCCCAATATCGTTCCTACGGGCCTGATTCTAATATTTTATAGTAGCTCAAATTCCATACGTGTATCATTTCATTTTTCTTCAAAATACTGAACAAAAATTTAAATAATTGGCTAAAAAGAAATCCCGACAAAAATCCAGAATGTAGTTATCCGTATGATGCTTTATAAATATATAATTCTATTTTATAATTACTGTTTTGTAATAGGCGTCTTGATTGGTTAAAATGCTATCACGTGATCTAAAAAACCAACGTTCATTCTTCCATTAACGTGAAAACTGTACTTTTTCGGTAAACAAAGGAATCCCCGAGTATTCCATCGTTTCTATTTTTATCCCAAGTTTGTCTGCACTGTGAATGACGGTGACAATTCGGGCTTTAAACGACTCCGGTTTTGAACTGAGACACATAATGTATATGACAGGCCACAAAAACGAAACTTCTATTAGAAGTTATAGCAGAGAATGCTCAACAAATCAAAAGAGAGACATGAGCGCAGCTGTCACATTTGACAAAAACACCAAACCGACAACTTACACGCGCGAAAACACATGCGCCTTCGTGCACAATTGCGCAACCTGTCCTTTCCGAGAATAATATCACACAATCACAAACTTCCTCTGAAATCCACACACACAGTAACACTGAAACCACTTTATCACTTTCAAGTCAGTCTTCACATTCATTTTCACTAATTCAACTTTTGACAACTGCAATTTTAATATAGTTAGTAGACACATCTTCTAAATATTTTGACTCTCCCTCATGTTAATTAGTTCAAAGTTCATCGAAAAGAAATTTGCGTTATCAGATTATGTTCTGTTATTTTAAATTTTATAATGTTTTATCCACATTTGATTTAGAAAATTAAATTTATAAAACCTTATGTAAATCAATATAATGTATCGGAGATTTGACGGAAAGAAACAAATGTAACTTTCTAAGGGAATTCTCTTATTTGTGTATTGATGGTAGTACTAAACCAAATAACTTCCGGCTGGGTCAAAGTGCGAGGTGCACCGAACTTTTGATAGAGAAGTGAACACCACAAGTCCTGTGATTGGTTATAAATGTGAGTGTGTTGGTTGTAGAAAATAATAGTTTCATCTGGGTAAAAAAAAATTGCAATTTTATTTCATCTAGTACCAATGTGTCAAGTAGCCTTGTGCTTGAAACATGTATGGGGTACCCGTAAAAAAAAGTACTCGAATTTTGTGCGAAACTAGGGTAGTCATAGACGCTACCCGTTATCTCAGAAACGAGCAGCTTGACCCCCATTTTTTTCTGATTCACTTTAAGTGTAAGGGGTGGTAGTATTTATATCCGTAGCGTTTATGTCGGTTGATACGTTGCAGGTAGGAGTTTTAGCCGTATATGTTACTATTGTCGTCTATGGGATTTGATTTGGTAGTGTACACCCTGATACAGTTGTAAATCATTGTGGAATAGAGTTCGATTGGGGTTTTTAAAATATAGTTTTGTATAATGGCAATATTAATGCATTTGGAATTATAAGAATTGAACGTTATATTTTTGACGCCATTCATACAGTGTGTAAAACGGTTTTGGTGTTTATCATCGCATGAGCGTCAAAAATATAACGTTCAATTCTTAATTAAATCACGTTAAATACGATAAATATATGCATATATACATACACGCGCGCGCGCGCACACACAAACATTATCATTTCAGCCCATATCCGATAGTTATTGTGTACGAATCCGAACCGATGGTTTCTCGGGCGTTAACAACAGCAATTTTTTTTTTTCGTGATAAGCAATAATACACAAACGTCTCCAATAAGTATTTGTTGAATCTTTACAGACGTTTTAGGTTCCTGTACATAGAATAATTAATAATAGAGCTAATTCACATTCCTATAGTGTGGCCTCCCACTGTCAATGCCCCCCAATGTGTAGACAGGGCTATTTTTACGAGATCTCGCGTCAGTTCACTGCTAGCGTCCACCAGTTGCCCCGCTACGCACACATGCGCAGTGGAATGTGATAGAGGTCTATTTGCCTATTAGCTCAGTTGGTAGAGCGCTGGACTCTCGCACTGGGAGACCGTGGTATATAAATTCATTCATCTTTGTCATCTATTACCCTTTGCTTATCATTCTCATTATCTTAAAGGGACATTCCTGAGTTTGCTGCATTGTAAGATGTTTCCGACTAATAAAATATTTCTACGATTAAACTTACATATTAAATATATTTTCTTGTTTAGAATATCAGTGTCTGTACATTCAATGTTTTTCTGGTCGTTTTAATATTTGTAAGGAGCTCAAACTGGATTCTGTTTTCAAATAATTTCGTACGTATGAAAAAATAATATTTTAGGAAATAGAATGAAATTTAACCTAGTAAAAATATTAGAACCATCAGCAAACACGTTTAATATACAGCCACTAATATTTTATGTAGAAAAATATATTTGATATGTAATTACAATCTTTAAAAAGTCTTTGTTAGTCGATACACCTTAAAAGTTGCAGCAAACTCAGGAATGTCCCGTTAATATAAAAACTTTCCAAATTAGCCAGTGGCTACAACATTTAGTAACATTGTCCTTAAATTAACCATGTTTTAGTAATGTTCAAGGAAATGCTCTTCATGTCGGAAAATTGCCTAAACCAAAATTTGTTCCAGTATGAGCCCTATATATATATATATATATATGTTGGAATTATTTTAAAACTAAAAGGACTAGTTGCTTTTTAAACAACAATACATTGTCACTTGTTAGAAAACTGAAAATATTAATGGCCAGTCATATATAACACATGCTATTTTCGTTTAAACGTTTACAAATTTAGTAAACCTTTAAATGGCCTAACGAAACGATACCGTTTAAACGTTTAAACTCGACAGCCCTACCTATGGGAGCGACTCCCAAATCAAGAGACAATAATTTTCATCTAATTCTCTTCTTTATTACCCCAGGAACAAATATATTTTATCAGGAAATCTTTGGGATTATTTATTAATTGGTTTGTTAATGATCTTATTTCAGGACTCGGTGTGCGCACTAAATGAAACCTGTTCTACACCTTCTATCAACTGTACGGTGGAGAATAGTATCTGCAACTCCAGCACCAAAACGTGTCAGTGTGCCGATAACTACTACAGTGTAAATACGACTCTCTGTTCACCAAGTAAGTCATTTGTCGCTGTTGTTTATTACCCCTACTAAAACCCATCAGAACGCCGCTCCACCCTCTAAACCCCCAAACCCCAACAACAAAAACAACAACAACATCACAACAAAACAAAAACTAACGAAAGCACGGAAAATGTTCTTTTCTTGTTGTTGTAGAAGACTAACCATATACTTAAATATACATGGAAACATTGTCATAAATTAAATCCTTCCACTTTTCAATACACCTTCTGACCCAGATACATATTTTCTTAGGTTTATAAATACCACTTTATTTAACTTTATTTGATATGGAAAATGTAATACAATTAATGATTATGTAAATGGTGGACTCTAAATGATATACCCTATTTCGTTTTTGTCGCTGTTATGAGATGGCATGTGGCAAAGACTTTCCAAAACATTATTTTCAAAATTTGTAATATTATTTTCACTTTCCACATAAGTGAATTTATTAAATAGTAACACATATCTCAAACTTATTTTGAAAAGACATAATTTAAAATTAGGTACATATTAGGCAATATACATGCAAATCCAAATTAGAATTCATAAATCATTCTTTTGAAAACTATGTTACATCAGTATATATATACATATATATAGTGATTAGCAGACTATAAAACAGGTACTAACAAACCCAAAATGTTGACGATCGACCCCATTCAGGTCGTCCCAGGGCAACTACAGGAGTACAGGATCGATTCATCTGTAACCAGGCTCTAAGACATCGATCTCAAACGACTAATCAAATTGTTGCAAACCTTTACCAGGCTTCTGGTCTCCGAGTTACGGTTCAGACGATTAGAATTCGTCTTCATGCAGCCCATCTTCATGCTCGACGGCCCCGGGATGTACCTACCTTGACAAATCATCACACTGCTCACAGACGTGAATGGTGTAGGGAGCGTCAGAACTGGGGTATTCGTCGCTGGTCACGTGTCATGTTTTCAGATGAGTCCCTATTCACTTTGGACTTCCTTGACAGGTGTGGTCCGGTCTGGCGACGACGAAATGAACGGCACGCCAACGTCACAATGCGATTTTATGACAGATTTGGCGGTGGGTCGGTTATGGTGTGGGGTGGTATCACTATGACTGGCAGAATCCTCCCCCCCCCCCCCTCCATATTGTGCAGGGAAGGGTCATTGGGCAGTACCAACGGGACAATATACTGACACACTTTGTCGTCCCGTTTGCTAGGCGTGTGGGTCGACGTTTTGTTTTTCAGGACGACAATACCCGTGCTTACCGTACACGAATCGTCATTTCGCATCTTCAGCAGCACAAAATCTATCGAATGCCATGGCCAGCAATGAGCCCAGACCTTTCCCCCATTGAACACATCTGGAACATGATAGGGAGACGTGTGCGTCAACGTCAAAGACCGCCGACCAGGTTAGCGCGACTTGGTCAGGCGCTGCAAGAGGAGTGGAACAGTCTCCCTCAAATGGCCATTGGGAGACCCATACGCAGTATGGCTTGTCGGCTGAATGAATGTTTGACACATGGCGGTATCACCCACTGCTGATAAAAAACCCCGTCAACTTTCAAATTTCACTTCTGACCCCAATCGTCCTTCAAGAGCTTTTGTGGTCATAAAACCTACTGTAATACTGAACTACCGGTTGTAATGTTTGCCCAATTAATTCACTATTATCATATAACCATTCCCCACAGCTAATATACCTTACAATTTTGGCAATTGTAATTCTTATTAGAGTTCCCCAACTTTTTCAATTAATCATATCAATCGGTTTTAAATTGGCACAATCAATGGCTGAAACAAGTAAACGATTTACAAATGTTACAATGAACAATGTACTACATTAAAACATAATAGCATTATAAATGGGTACTAGAATAGTCAGCTACCCACCTAAAAAGTGGTTAAGTAGACTTAACTCCTGCATGTGCTGTTCCTCAACGTGTTGCAGGGTTTGGCATCATCGTCTATGAGAGTGACGAATACAGCACAAATCCCCTTGTTGGCCGTGAGGTGCATCACATAATACTTGTTGGCCGTGAGGTGCATCACGTAATACTGGATGATGGGATCCTGCTGGTTGAGTTGGGGCATATCTATGGCTGTGTTTTCTGACTACAAATCATTTTGGTCCGGAGTTCAGTCAGACGAGTGGTCAGCGAGGTCCGAAACGGCTGGTCATGACAAGCACAAGAACAAACATTGTTTTGTTCATTTTGACCAGAACAAACAATAGTATTAATACCTTTTGTTTCCATAGCTCTCGAGGCGGTGGCTAGGGTCAGTTGGGTGGTTTATTGTCTTTTTATTCCCCATTTATATCAACTATGTATCACTGACACGAGTGGCTGCTGCTTATCCGCAGCTTCATGTAATTTTGTTGGTGGGTAGGGACATGGTTGATGAATACTATTGACTCAATTATGGGTAAAACCAATGCTATCTTTTCTGAAGGGATCCTAGAAAGGATCCACACCGAAGTTGTCGAGTCTTCATCATCAGATAAAGGATTCAAGAAATGTTTTTAAAATAAAATATCAAACATGACATCATCTGAATACTAGCCGATGTTCTTGGTCATCATTCAACTGGTGACGGAAAAAGAAAGAAGTGTTTTATTTAACGACGCACTCAACACATTTTATTTACGGTTATATGGCGTCAGACATATGGTTAAGGACCACACAGATTTTTTTAGAGGAAACCCGCTGTCGCCACATAGGATACTCTTTTACGACAGGCAGCAAGGGATCTTTTATTTGCGCTTCCCACAGGCAGGATAGCACAAACCATGGCCTTTGTTGAACCAGTTATGGATCACTGGTCGGTGCAAGTGGTTTACACCTACCCATTGAGCCTTGCGGAGCACTCACTCAGGGTTTGGAGTCGGTATCTGGATTAAAAATTCCATGCCTCGACTGGGATCCAAACCCAGTACCTACCAGCCTGTAGACCGATGGCCTGCCACGACGCCACCGAGGCCGGTCCTCAACTGGTGACGGAGCCGTGGGCAACATATCACACAATTAAGAAATGTGTGTGTGTGTGTGTGTGTGTGTGTGTGTGTGTGTGTGTGTGTGTGTGTTTGCTTGTTGAATTCTAGACCGAAAACTGTTCTAAATGTCCTTTTAAGTCAAATATTTTCTGTACAGTGTCTATCACAGTGACAGCTCACTCCTGTCTTAATCCTATCTTTTAACGTCTTTCGCTATCCACCTCCACATCCTGGTCCTAACTCTCCAACAGCAACATGTGTTTTTCTGTTGTGGTCACACAGCTGTCATTTCCCACCAGCTGCAGCTGTGGGCTTAGACTAACCACTTCGGAGAGTGTTCAGTGGTTAATTCTGGCATTGTTAAGATGGACATGTAACCACCTACTATACCCTATTACCGGCGGTGTTTAGTTAGTGCAGTGGGTTAGACCAGCTTTATTAGCAGCAGAGGACGAGGAAGCCATGTCGGTGCAAGGAAGAACACAAAGATTATACCCGTGGATGACGTTGATATAGGTAGGTGATGGTGTGGATTTTCAGGGAGTGATAAGATCCTTGATAATTTATCATCACAAGGCGTGACGTGTAAAGAGGATAATGTTTGATACTAGTAATGCTGAATTAGTTCTACGAAATCATTTATCTTAGCTCTATAACCAACGTTTCCTCAATCAATCAGGGCTGGATATCTCAGCATACATGTAGAACCTTACAAACCCTTTGCTCTGTTTTATTTAGCTAGTAAACTAGTCTTGGAGTAGCAGTCCTCTTTGTGACAGTGCAAGAAGGATGAAATGTCAACTAAAGGATATCCTCGGGAGTGGCTGTCCTATAGACGAGGCACACGATAGAGACTAGTGGTCGACCTATGTTGATTGTTTACACTGTACTTGTCATAGACCCTCTCGATAGTTTGTATTTGTTTTGTATTTAACTGCATGGAGTGATTAATGGAGGCGTGGAACAGTAAGCATAGTTTTCAGTGTACTGCATTTAACAGATGGTAGTCTTTCAAGTGTTCTAATGAAGTTTCCAGTATGCACAGGTTTTATAATGTGGGCACAACCTAGCTTGGTTTGCCTGTGGTCCCAAATGAAAACACAAATCATAGAAATATGCTAATTTTGTATTACATATTACTATTTGGCTACAATAAATTTAATATTTGCACAAAGGATGTATTTCTTTATATAAAGCTACTTATTTAGACTTCACCTTTAGTAGAGCGGCGAGGGCCACTTTTTGTCGGATTAATAACCTCAAAAGGTATATGGCTATATTTTAAGGGGAAATGATACTATCCGGTCAAAATTTAAAAGTCATTATACCTTCTTGAAATTTTCACAAATTATAAAGATATCCTATTACTGGAATGTCCCCCCCCCCCCCCCCCCCCCCCCCCCCCCCCCCCCCCCCCCCCCCCCCCCCCAAAAAAAAAAAAAAAAAAAAAAAAAAAAAAAATGCATAGGTCACCGGACATACATTTGATCCATAGGCCATAAAGTGAATAGGTATATGTGTATGAATCACTATGACGTTTCCTTTTTTCCGTGTGTAGTCGAATTAGTCATGTTTTATATCCATTAACCATATTCAATTTTACACCTTTCAGTAATGCAACAATAAGAACAGTTGTGTTGCTTAAAATGACATCTAGCATAGACCGGCTTCAGAATGAGCAAAGTGCCACACGGAAAGGACATTATGTAGACCTGTTTTTTGTATTCGTCATCATATAGGTTAACAAACAAGTTTTGGCAAACCGACTTCTGGTGTGTGTGTGTGGCAAATATGGGGGTCGAAGTAGGGCCCCCTCCCAAAAACAGGGTTAACCACTAATAGCACTAATGGGAGAGCAGATAACAGGGAAAACCTTTTAAATGAAGATAGAAACATGCAACTCGGCACAGATGATCTCCATGGGGAGTCCGGGACACCCAATCAATGAACCCCTTTAATTTTAAAGATGGCAGCCATTTTTCAAGATGGCCGCCATACTGTCCTACAAATGTTCATTATTTAAGAGTTTTTCGATATTAGTCATTTTATAGTATTTTATATGTTTAAAAACATGCTGAACCTAACGTCTGATATGTAAGAAAGGCCTCTGGTGATGGGAGTGGCAAATTTTGGGGGCCAATTTATGACAACCTCCCCAAAACATGGGCACCTACTACTAGGACTAATTGCAGAGCAGATAACGGAAATGATGTTTCAAATAGTGATACAAGCATGCGACTTTGCACAGATGATCTGTTTGGCGAGTTCTTCAAATTCAATCAGTGAGCAACTTGAAATGTCAATATTGCGAAAACATTTCAAGATGGCCGATATTTTTTCAACCATTGTCTATTATTGACATGTATAATAGCAACTTTCTCCAAGTTTAGTCATCTCGGCGACTTTTTATGTACTATATTCCTGTTCAGTTGTTTAGACCCTAAGTTTTTTCAAAAGTTACGTTTATTTCCTATTCAATCCTTGTTGTCTTTACATTTGCATAGAAACAAACCCAAACCCCGACAGGTTTTATATACAATTCATCATCTAAATTGCTCAAAGTTGACTTATTTCCATTTTACAAAAATCTCTGTATGCTGTCAATACAGGTTCGTTCTCCTATATATAACTAAGGCTATTTGCATAACAAAAGATTAGGATATGAGGCTACGTGAAGGCCATTATAGCTTGTTTCATTTAATCAAGGTCATAGATGTTTTGGAATGTACAATGTGTACCAGCTTTGTCTAACCTTTTCTTTAAACATATACATAAAAATACATGTAACCATTCCATGTACATACAGCATATTGAATCAATTTTGCCAATATATTATGTATTTGAATTTTATTTTATAAATTATATATTTACATAGTATTTATGGTAGTGCTTGTGGGTGTACTTTTGTAATGCACAAAGCAATTTTGTAAACCAAAAAGCTATTGTTCAGACTTTTTCGGGGGTTCCGCCACTTGTCCATCCCCTAGACACGGCCCTGAATGTCCAAAATACGATAACATTGCTTGTACATACCAAGTTGATCGTCAATAACATATTGGGCCAATTTCATATGTCTGGGTTTTGTAACACCGGGTTATATGAAAACCTAGGTTATACACTGGTTTACATAAAACTAGACGAAGACCTACACCTGTGGTGCATTTCACATGTCTGTTTTACCCGTGTTTACAAAACCATGCTTTTTACATGGTTTACCGGAGATCTGGGAAGGGACATAAGCAAGGGATAGCTTACACTTCATCACTTTGTAGTTGAAACTCATTACCGGTATTTATTAGCATTCGCGTACGAGATGGGTTATCAGATACCCCCCCCCCCCCCCCCACCCCCCCCCCCCCCCCCCCCCCCCCCCAGTCTGGGGCAAACCTTTGTATTTAGGCAAAAATTATGGAGATGTTTGGCCAAAATGAGCTGGCCTGAAAACGTTTCACCTAATATTTCCATCATTCTACTCACAATATTAGTTATAATTCATGTAAAATGCGTACGAAACCCAACATAGCTGTTGGTAATAATGCAAACATCAATAAACGTCATTACCCTTTTATTTCGGGCAAAAAAACCCAGCCGCCCCCACCCCCCACCCCACCCCAAAAAAAGAATTTAAAAAAAAAGAAGAAAAAAAAGGGACCTGTACGCCTGAGGGCACTGAGAAAACGTTTCCTCAATTTTGTTTTTGTAGGCCTATCTCGCCTTTTTTTCCCCTTTGAAACAACGAAAGCGAGTTTGATACATTTGTAAACAACGAGTTGTGACATAAATGCTATTTACAGCCGTTACACTTGTAGCTAACTTATGCGTCACATATGCATGATTGTCAGGTTACCTATATGCCACAGTGAAATCGATTTCCACCATATTGATTTTCATTGGATGTATGGCACTGGTGACTTGGTCATCACCTAGGAGCAGCCAGTCATATATCTTGAAATTGTCAACTCACGTACATGTGTAAACAACTATGTGTTATAAAAAATAACGCATGATGTTCTCACCAACGAGTGTGTAAGAAAGTGGTTTGCATCTTTTCTATACATGTACGTGCACATGCGTCTAAAATAAAGGCGTTTAGAGAAAAAAATAGCTGGGGTAATAAATAAAATAATAAACGAGATACCAGTTATTAGCAAACTTATGTTCCTCGTCAAATATTTTTCAAGTGACACTCGCTAAAGTTCGCGACAATTAAAAATTATTTCATTTAGGACATAAATTGGATAATAACTGGTATGTCGTTTATTTTCCTCTATGTATCTCAGGCGCTTTGTTGTTCGTTCGCTACGAACATGGTGAATAATTGTTGTGTGAAGGGGTGGATCTAATTATACAGTCATACTAACAAAAAACAAAACAAAAAAAAAGGCAAAAGGGCATCTTGTATAAAAGACCCCCCCCCCCCCCCCTTCTTTATCCTCTACGTTCATATTTCATGGCTCTGCGATACTGACATAAAACACAATTTAGCTGCTGAAATTATTCATGAAGAAAAGTTACTTTGAGCAAACCCAGCGAAAAAACACCTCAAGGGCAGGTTTAAAAAAGCAATACAATTGTAACCCACTGTTAAACTAGGGTTATTGAAAACCAGACGTGAAATGCACAGTAAACATGATCCGGGGTTTAACCTAGGTTTAACCCATATGTTTCCAAAACCCACCGATAACCCAGACATATGAAATCTGCCCATTATGTTTGAAGTATATTCTACGATTGCACGTGCTGTTGTAGCATTGTGTAAAGACATGAAATACAAGTATAGAAAGGTATATAAGTTCACAGAAAATGTATTACTGGACATTCCATACATTATTATTTGAGTAACTTATGGATAAATCGAAAATTGCTTCTCCCTACCCATCAAGCATATAACGTTCAATGCATTTATTAACTCTGTAACACTAAAAACAATTTATTGCCATGACATTCATTATCAGTGACTATCAAACAACCTATCAACTGAACAAATATAAACGTGTATTACAAAACACGGACAATCAATATAAAACCATATAAAATACACCTACATACGAAGCCATGGAGGGTGTGGGGTTGGGCAGAGGGCCACGCCTCCACCAATCGCGGGTATACAATATTCTGGCCACGTGTGTGTGTGTGTGTGTGTCACAGTGAACATCACACGATTAAGACCTCACCCCAACTCCCCCTCACTAAAAGCGAATGTGGCCTTTAGATGAACATTTGTCCCCGCAATAGTAAATAATAAATATTAAATATTATTCATGGACATACAACTTGACAGTCATAATGTATCAACCTATCTTATAGTTACTTACAGTGTTTTATCCCCAGTAGCACCCAAACTTATTTATTTTCGTATCAGTACATTACATTAATGAAATAGCAGGCACAGATCCAGAAGTGTTTTAATAGCGGGGGCCCAAAACCCGTTGTTGTCTTTGAACAGGTGGATGGGGTAAGGTTTTTTTTTTTTTTTTTTTTTTTTATTGTGTAATATGTATTGTTTAACAAAAACAGGGTGGGGGGGGGGGGGGGGGGGGGGTGTCACCTATTGACAACATGGAGAGATTTATGTTAAATGGAAATAAGACAACTTCGTGCATTTTACATTATGAATTATATATAAAACCTGTCGGGGTTTGGGTTTGTTTTGATGTAAATGTAAAGAAAACAAGGATTGAATAGGAATTAAACGTAATATTTGCAAAAACAACTTAGGGTCTAAACAGTTGAACAGGACTATAGTAATTAAAAGCATGTTGAATAATTCTGATATTTAAAATAGCTGCCATATTTCCAGGAAACACAGTCACCAGCTACAATAGAAGAACATAAGCTGGTACCATTTGTTGTATCCAGTGTAGGCTTTAATTAACTGTAAACTTACATAACAGAAAAAACAACAACATTCAAACCAGAATACCACATTACCAATATGGCGGTCTCACTGGTGCAAAGTTATTTGGAGCTATTGGTGCAACGTAATTAATGTCCCATAATATATGATATAAATGTTACGCCATTCTTCCCTCCTGGAAGAATGTTCACTGTATTAAGGATACGGGTAAATCACTTATCACCAGCCATAACGAGAAGGTTTCTTTATCTCACGATCGGAAGGTCGAATCACAGGCATATCTCTGGAAGTGATTAGTTCTTAATCAAACACATTGGTGTGTGGAACAGTGGAATCATTCATGTCAGTAGTGAGTGGAGTAATGGATTCACTCACATCAGTAGCATGACTGACCTGATGATCATCAGTAACATTAATATCGGATATACTGTCCTGAGACGAACACTGAGCATCTAAGGTGTTGTTTGGATAAGTAGCCAAGTCTCTGAGAGAAGCAGTTGATTCAGGACCATCCATATACCGCACATGGGCATAAGTTGGATTAACCTCTTTCAGCTCGACTTGGTCAACCAGCAGATCATTCTTGCTTGATCGGACAAATCTACGAAGAAGGACTGGACCTGGGGTTGTCAGCCACGTTGGTATTGAAGTACCAAAAGGTGATCTTCGTTGGTAGCCAAAGAATCTCTAATGAGGCGTTGTATTTGTGGATGTTGAGAGAAGCGATCTGATTGAATGTAGCACATCTGGAAGCACACGTTCCCTCTGTGAATCTAGCAGATTAGAGGATTTCAGTCTAAGACGGACAACCTTCCAAATGATACCATTATACCTTTCAACCTGTCCATTCCCAATCGGATGATACGGAGTATTTTTGCTTGTTGCTATACCTCGTTGTGATAATTAGTTCTTAATCTTCTCCGGCAGAAAGGATGATCCACGATCAGAATGGATGAAGCTACACAATCCACACATAGTGAATAACTGGTCGAGGCATTTGATTACAGTAGATGAGTGCATGTTTGGGCAGGGAAATGCAAATGGAAAACGTGAATACTCATCTATTACAGTCAGTATGTACACGTTGCGTGATGCCGAAAGCAATGGCCCCTTGAAATCAATACTCAGTCGTTCCATGGGCTGTGTTGCTTTGATCAATGTACCCGGTGTTGGATGATAAAACTGAGGTTTCAGTTCAGCACATATTTTGCAAGTAGAGCATGTTATCCATAAGCAAGTTAACACGCTCCAAGAGCGCACTGACCTACTTCGTTGCTTCGCCGCTGGCATATATATATATATATGGTTTAAATGACAGGCTTTGTTTATATGTGTGAAATAGCTGAAACGGTAACGACTTTGACTCCAGCGCAGAAGGTACGCCGTTTGTATCTGAAGTGGGGAAGTTATATTTTTTCTATTAATAATTTAATATATATGAGTGTGAATATATATGTACCCTAACATCTAATATAAATTAATTAAACTGCTGTTTAAACTTCGTACATGAAATGTTAAATTAATATATATATATATATATATTAATTTATAGTTTATATTTATCTATTTGTTTTTATTTATTTATTTGCTTATTTATTTATTTATTTATTATGTTACGAATGTTTTCAGGCAGCCTCCTTTTACCTTTGTACAATCAACCTATATATAATCTGCAGGGCGGGGCCTATATAGGTAAGTCGTTTTGAAATTTAACATTTCATGTACGAAGTTTAAACAGCAGTTTAATTAATTTATATTAGATGTTAGGGTACATATATATTCACACTCATATATAAGGACATTTACGCTTTAAAACTGTACTATGTTTACAGAAAATGTATGTATATTCATTACCGCAGTAGGTGTGTTAGTAGAATATTAGGACGGTGTACGTACATTCATTACCACAGTAGGTGTGTTATTAAAGTATTAAGACGGTCGATGTACATTCATTACCGCAGTAGGAGTGTTGTTAGAGTATTAGGATGGTCTAAAATTTATGTAACGGGTGCAATTTACTTGACATATGTTTTTCCCAATATCCACAGCGATATTTGAAACTTTCAAATCATTGGCAGTTTATTGTAGTGAAAACAAAACACTACATCCATCCGTCCATCGTTTCACGCGGAGGGACACTGGTCATAACTATCACACACATTAATTCAAACACTCCTGTACCATACCTTTAGGCATATAAGTAAAAGGGTAATGATGTTCGTCATTTGAGGTAGAACCTTCAGAGGTGCAACATGTCAGACCAGTACAAGTTATATGTACCGGACGTGGACAAATTGACCCGTTTTTACAAACTGCAGGCACAAGGCAAATTTCAGCTTCATTTTTAAGTTGAAAGTCAGATCATGTACAGTGTGGATCGATGTCTAGAACTCTACGATCCCACGTGGAAAAAAGAAAAAGAGGAACAGAACAAGCCCCCGGCACCCAAAGTCGTCATGGTCTCCACCACACAACAGGTGGTAGAGCAAGCCAAAGCCAATCTGAAACGGAAACAACAACAACAACCACAAAGTGGTACGGGTTAGAAAGACCCTAAACGGCAGAAGCATTTCTAAAAAGACTATAAAAGGAACTATGTGGGTCAGATATCGTCATTTTATCGTCATAGTCGTCGTGCAGAGCAAATGTTCAGAATGTGGTTTCACATTCTCGAGGAGAGACGCCGTGTTAAGACATTTTCAACAAAAAATGCTAAAGGTCTACCAACACCACCACCACCACAGCAGCAACAGCAGCCACCACCGCTACCACCACCACCACAACATCAGCCACCACCACCACAGCAGCAGCAGCAGCCCCTAAGATTGCTAAATCCCTTCACCATGAGCGTGTCGGGACCCACTTCGTGTGGAAAGACATTTTTGGTATACAAACTGCTAAGGGATGGTAAAATCTTCACACCGCCTCAACGCATCATCTGGCTCTACAAACGATGGCAACCCCTCTATGACATCATTGGGGCAACTGTTCGAGTGACATTTGTTCGAGGCATTCCTGAGAATTTGGAAAAGGATCATTATTTGGATCCCAGAGTAAAAAATCTCATTGTGTTGGACGGCTTGATGTGTATGTCCAATAAAGACCCAAGGATCACCGACCTGTTCACGGAAGGCAGTCACCACAGAAACTTACCCGTCATCGCCATCTACTAGAGGCTGTATCACAGCAAAGACCCGACACAGAGACGAAACTGCCATTATCTAGCGCTGTTCAACAACCCCATCGACAAGCAGCAAGTTCTGAGGAAGTTTGAGGAAGCTACCCACAGGCCCTATGGACATCTCTTTGTGGACTTGAAACTGATCTGGAAAACGAAGGCGTACGTCTTATGGTGGAACGTGAATTGGACATCAATCGTGACTGTTTCGAAACATTTATTTCTTTCTTATTTCGAAAGCAAGAGGAAACGCTACGAAGAAAAAACATGTCCCAAGATGCCATCGAAAGAAACATGAAGACATTGCAATGGAAGTTATTTAAAGACACATACACTCGCTTTCTGACATATATGCATTACTTTGACAAAGGCCACAACACGAGGAAACTTCTAACGTCTCTGAATCCTAATCGAGATGTGAGACCACAGATTCGTTCTAAATGAAATCAGTATCGTTCCTGGATCGGCGAATATTTGGACGAAGTAGACGACGACGATACCGATTATGATGAGGACGAAGATGACGAAGAGAAATGAACACTAATACTATTCATATGTCGCCCTTGTAAGATGTTTCCGACTAATAAAATATTTCTACGATTAAACTTACATATTAAATATATTTTCTTGTTTAGAATATCAGTGTTTGTATATTTAATGTGTTTCTGGTCGTCTTAACATTTGTAAGAAGCCCAAACTAGATTTTTTAGGAAATAAAATAAAATTAAACCTAGTAAAAAATTAGAATGATCAGAAACATCTTTAATATACAGTCACTAATATTTTATGCAGAAAAATATATTTGATATGTAATTACAATCGATAAAAAGTCTGTTAGTCGATAACATCTTACAAATTGCTGCAAACTGAGCAATGCTCCTTTAAGGCCTCTCGACGTAACCCAATATGTGTCCATTATTCATGTATAGTTGTCTACAGTGGTTGTAGTTTAGCAATCAATGAAAAAATAAACCAAACTTTCGCTAGTCCATACAAGTCCCGCTCGAAACGATGGACAGATGGATGTAGGCACTGTGTTTTGTTTTCACTACAATATACTGCCAATGATTTGAAAGTTTCAAATTTCGCTATGGATATTGGAAAAACCATATGTCAAATAAATCCACTGATTGTATATCTAACTGCAGTCATGCCTAATTGTGGGGACCATCCAAACTACATTGACCACCTGTTGCATACATTTTAGATGTGCACAAACTGCTGACATATATTTGGTATATATATAAAGGTTGAGTAGTATATGATGGGTAGCATTGAACCATTGAACAACACAATCTCTGTATATTTAATAGGTTACATCCACATATACTGACTAAAAACAAAATCACAATGCACCTCTAAAGGCATACTAGTTTTAAATGCTCTCTGTATACATGATACAGTTTTAAAGCGTAGATGTCCTTATATATGAGTGTGACTATATACGTACCCTAAAATTTAATATAAATTAATTAAACTGCTGTTTATACTTCGTACATGAAATGTTAAAGTTCAAAACAACCTACCTATACAGACCCCGCCCAGCCGGTTATTTATAGGCCGATTGCACAAAGGTAAAAGGAGGCTACTTGAAAAAATTCGTAACATAATAAATAAATAAATAAATAAATAAGCAAATAATTAAATAAAAACAAATAGATAAATAAAGTGTAAATTAATATATATATATATATATATATATATATATATATATATATATATATATATATATATATATATAAAGGATTTATATATATAACTTCCCCACTTCAGATACAAACTGTGTACCTTTTGCGTTGGAGTCAAAGTCGTTACCGTTTCGGCTATTTCACACATATAAACAAAGCCTGTCATTTAAACAATATATATATATATATATATATATATATATATATATATATTATATATATATATATATATATATATATATATATAAACTGACGATCAAAAGAAAGTATACCAATTATTTTTCAAAGTATTAAAAACAACACAAAACACAAGTTGATGCAAATGTTATATTCTGAAAGTATAATAATTTGGCGATAAATAAACACTAGTATACTCAATAAAACCCATAAAATGATAATATCACAGTTCACAACAGCACTAGGGGTGAAATGTGCGGTTTTATAAAGGACCACTCATAACGAAGTTGAATAAATTTGACCACAAAGAACATGGTTCAATAGCGTGTATGTCCACCATGTGCAAGTATGCAAGCATGGACCCGACGTCGGACAGATTTTTGTCAGTGACAATAAGGTCTGGCCGCTGTTGGCCACATATACCGCCCCAAACCATCACAGATCCATCACCAAACGGTTCAGTCTCCTGAACACAGCACGGAGCTGTTCTCTCTCCTGCACGTCGGTATATCCGAGTCCTGCCATCAGCTCTGAATAACTGGAACCTACTCTCATCAGAAAAGAGTACACGTTGCCAGTTCCGATGTTGCCAACGTTGAAACTGACGTGCCCAACGTAAACGTCGAAGTCGATGTTGCCTGGTCAATGTCATCCCTCTGAATGGTCGATAGGCCCTAATACCATGCTGTCGTAGCCGACGACGTACAGTGTGACGACTGATGACATGTCCAAGGCCAGTCGCTGCAGATGACGTCATAGTGAGGAATGTGTTACGTAAGTGTAAGATGCGGAGATGGCGGTCCTCGTTGGCTGTAGTGATGCGGGGTTTTCCACTTCAAGGTCTGTCTGCAGTCCTGCCAGTCGCCCTGTAACGCTGTATCAACCCGGTGGTCGTCAATTTTGTGCAATTCAGGATTCTTGCCACATGGACATAACTCGCACCCAACTGCACCATGCCAATAGCTCTCTCTCTCTTTCTTCAGCAGTTAGCCGTGCCATGTTCTCTGGTGTTTTATCGTTGACTGAGGCATGTTTTAAGCAATGGCACCCTTTTTTACACCCTTATGTGCACGAGTATCATGTTTCTCGTGCAGTATAAATTTGATGAATAAACTCATTTTGCACGTGCGGCATCGCCCAAACGCAGCAATGTGCGACTATTCGTCAATGATTGCATTATAACGAACAATACTGGAACCTATCTAACCTTCCATGAACGTGTATTGTGTTTATTTATAATAAAAATAATTGGTATACTTTCTTTTGATCGACAGTTTATATATATATATATATATATATATATATATATATATATATATATATATTATATATATATATATATATTATATAATGTGTGTGTAACCCTCACTCGGTTGAAGTAATGTTAACAACACTTCGGCATAGGTTCAGCCATTTTTATTCAAGAGAATAAAAAAAACATAGAGAAAAACCTAAAATACATAAAAACAAAGCATCCTTAACATTTAGTTTGTAACACATATGGATGCGAGACAATATATAAAAAGTACAATTTACACGTCGTCGCGTGCACACATAAAAAAACAATACAATTTCCTCACCAGAACATCTTGTTCAGCTCGCACCAAACACAGCACTCGAATATATATATATATAAACGAATAAATTATATATATATATAAACAATTAACGACTTTGCAGTCTGTTAAGATCTACAGTTTAGTTTTCACTTCATGTAGCTCTACCTTTGCATCTCGATATCCCAAGAAAAAGATGGAAGTGCCCAAGGTGTGGTTATTTTTGGCGGGTAAAAAGATCGGATTTTTACCAGCATGCATTGCTACCTGTCATGTGTCAGAGTGTTCAGTCAAGCGTAACTGTCACTAACTTCACGTGCCCTGATCTCACACCCAACTACATAAAACACAACACAGCTAACCAACTGATAGACAACTGATAAAATAATTATGCAACCTATCGTGACACTATTAAAAAGTGTAACTGAAATAAATGTAGGATATATAAATATTAACAATAGGTATTAATATAATATTCATATGCGATAGTTATCATTAATTACAAAACTACCCCTGGTTACATACTTCCCCTCTTGAAGGAAAAATGTCTCCTGGCATTTAGTCTCTGCAGAAACTATTAGACAGTTGATCCTAATAAGATAAGAAAATTGGTCTAAAATTATGTACAAGTTTAAATTGGTAACCAGTTACATCCAGGTGTTCATATTAATCGTCGACGCCTGAAACTATTGCTATGTTAACAATATGCTAACAGCAATGTTATTCAGTACTTCTGTAAAAATCCCCAAGATAAAACATTAGCTCTGATACTCATAATAATAAAATGCATACAGGTAAGTTCCTGTGATGAAAACTTCAAAGGATTAATATTTCCCAATCATAAAAATAAGTTTTGTGAAATAGAACACATTTTACAATGTGATACCATGATTGCAATGTGCAGCAGCACAATACAACACAATCAAAAGATGAAATCTTCAATTCTCCCATCCAAGAGCATCAACCATAATCACCTTAAAAACGGTTAATACTGATACATTATATACACATTATAAAATATGACTGACACATATATATATATATATGCGAGTGGCGAAGCGACGAAGTTGGTCAGCGCGCTCTTGGGTCGTCTTAAAATAGTTGGTAATAAATCTGGTGAATGCATTGAGGTTATCAGGCATTGTGGGAGACAGCACGGAACGATAATTTATTTTTACACCTATTTAAATCATTTCGTATTTCTGTCACACTCTGAGAATGTAACTTCTAGAAGTTCCGTAGAGTATAGCGACCGAAAATGAAAATCAAACATGATACCACTTGCCGGATGTAAGCAGTTATAACCATTCAACATTCAGCGCGCTAAAATTAAACACACTACCTCGCGTCGGGCCGAGTCCTTAGAAGTGGTTTTGTTTAACGACACCACTAGAGCACCTTGATTTATTAATCATAGTTTTAGAAAGGAAACCCGCTACACTTTCCCATTAGTAGCAAGGGATCCTACACTTCACACAGACAGGATAACACGGGCGTTGCTAAGTAGGTTAGGACTTGTCTTAAGTAGGTCGGAACCAGTCTAAATAGGTTGGGGACGGCCTAAGTTGGTCGGGGCAAGTAAGACGGTGCCGGTATAAGTAGGACGGGGCCGGGTTACGTGACTAGACCGTGGTGTCATCAAGGTCACAGGAGAGTAGGTCAAGGTCACGGAAAGTAGGTCATGACACTATACAGGCTCCCATACCACTCTTAACGAATATATACCTTCAATTTGTTTTAATCATTTTCAATACGAATACGTTGCTCTGTACTACCGGGTTTTTTTCACCTGAAAATAAAGAAAAAACAATGACGAAGGCTACAGACAATATTCACTTACATCATAGCCATCACGGGAATATTTATTCTTCAAAGATACCCAGAGGGCAAATATACGTGGACCCGATCAGACTTGCTATCATTGGCATGACTCTGTGGGTACTTTTGATTAAACTCTAGTAATAGTGGGATGAGATGCCGGTGGTTAGGGTTTCTTTGGGGCCATAGGGCATAGGCGGTTTGGCCTTAGGTTCAGTGTAGGTTCTGGCCTCCCCTCTCCCCCGGCCTCCGTCTGGTCACACCAAGGTTCGAAATATGATTGGTAATTGCTATAATTCTCAAACCTTTCTAATACAACTTTTCTGTGGGCTGGGGCCAACCCTCCTACCCTTCCTCCCAACCTCAGGGGTATTAATTAATTTTATATTTTTAATATAATCTTATTTTAGACTACCCCATCTAAAATTGCGTCAAACTGTTTAGTTATAGATTAAGTGTATAGATATTTAAGGACGTTACTAACCTCCCTTTACCATTATTTTATTATTTTTGGCTGTAATTTTTTAAATTTTAAAATTGTCCCCATATTTAGATATCTCCTGCCCCGAGTCAGACCCCGATCTTATCGAAAGCCGGACTCGGGATAGGCGTGTTCGAAACCATAAAGGTATATGAACACGTTAAAAACTTAACCATAACCATAATAGTATATCCTTGAAACCTTCCCACACCCTTTCTTGCAGCGACATCAGTTTAATGTTTGACATCAATTAGTGGCCTCAGGGGCAGGACGTAGCCCAGTGGTAAAGCGTTCGCTTGATGTGCAGTCGGTATAGGATCGATCCCCGTCGGTTGACCCATTGGGCTATTTCTCGTTCCAGCCAGTGCTCCACAACTGGTGTAACAAATACCGTGGTATGTACTATCCTGTCTGTGGGATGGTGCATGTAAAAGATCCCTTGCTGTTAATCGAAAAGAGTAGCTCATGAAGTGGCGACAGCGGGTTTCCTATTTCAATATCTGTGTGGTCCTTAACAATATGTCTGACGCCATATAACCGTAAATAAAATGTGTTGAGTGCGTCGTTAAATAAAACATCTCCTTCCTTCCTTCCAATTAGTGGCCTCAGGCAGAATTGTCCACTCTGACGTCTGGTTCACTGTGGGGCGGGATCCAGATCGGTCGGTAGAGTGATGGTGCCATTAAACAAAATAAACTTCAGCTTTCTAGCTCTCTATGTTACTCCAACGAATGGCATGTGTCAATGTTGTTGGTAATGGCAATTATGATACAATGCTTTTCTTCCATACTGTATCGGGTTAAAAGCAGTCTCCATGCTCTGTGGATGCTGATCTGGTTAAAGCACAGCAAGCTGTATTAGTTTATATATTACCTCATCAGTACGTCAGCATATTTTCTTGCCCCTACCAATGAACGAACACATTTCGTCACAGCAGTCAAAGGAACATGGACAATGAAAGACACCTGTCAGGTCCTAGATTTCAAGACATCACATGGGCATCCAAATATCGAAAAAGTAGTTCCAGCGTCAAAAGCAATCCACAGCTATAAAAAGTATTAGTTTCTCACATGTTGCTGCAATGGCCAGAACCAAAACAACTGTCCATTGTGTGTATTTGATGTTAGAATGTCCTTCACTGACAGCATTACCAACCTAAAGCAAAATGTATTGGCGTGAAGAACCACCCTGTACTTGACAAGGAATGTAATAAATCCTTGAACAGTCTCCCTTTAAAAAAGATGATGTTGTTCTCTGGATTTATTATGAGCTAGAGGTCATTTGAAGAAAGGATTATTCATCTTGAAATGGTCTAAGAAACAATAATTTCTTCATACATTATATCATACTGGTCCTTTCCCACCGTAATGCGTCTATGCATTATTTCATTGAAAGCTTGGGCTTCAGTGCTTAATCTATTTGCTGCTTTGTCTTAAATATGTGTTCCATATGTCCCAACTTGATATCTGTCTAAAATGTATTTTGGGTGTATTTGATCTGTTCATGGTGTCTGAAGTTTTCCAACATTTGACTGATCTTCTATTAGTTGAGTGTTTCTGGTCCATATGCCATCTAGTACCCAACAACTGGCAGGCCTACAGCTCTACCACCACCTTTCACGGAAGCATTATGTGTCGCCAAATCTTGTAACTGAACTGAAAAACACCTGGTTTGTGTTATTTCAAGAAAACATTAATGATCAAATGTTGACTAGAATATGTATATACAAAATGACATTTGCTTCTCAAATTGTTCAGAGAAAGAGCATTACTTTTAATTCCAACTGCAGAACTGTAAACCAAAACTGGAACTGCGTACACGATTCAGCTCTGTGACTGCACCACTCTTCTACTGACATGAACCATAAATCATAATGTAGAATGTTGAGAATGTCACAATAGCGGCTTTTAGGTCTGTTGTTCCTGAAGAGGCAACTCCAGCCTATATAGCCCAGGCCATCCACTACTTCACTACCATTAAGAAGATCTGCTACCACTCGGAGGGCTGCGATCTTCATATAAAGGAATGCGACGAGCACAATTAAGTGATATTCACCATGATTTAATGAACATATACATTTGATCCGTTTGTCATTGGCATACAAAGGCTGGTGCAGGATGATTATATGTACATTTGGTTACGATCCACCACACACATGTAGTGATTGCCCCATTACTCTAGAGGCAGTACCCACTGGCTGATGGTTATCATGGATTACACAACACACAATAATCTCACCTTTGTCTCTACCACATCATTCTAAAATTATTCCAGATGCCTGTGACTCATAAGTGCTACAAGGTTCATGCCTTCAATATGTGTAAGGTTCATGCCCTCAATATGTGTAATATACATGCACTATGAACCATGTGAATATTTGCAACGTAAGTAAATATGTAAGACACTTTTCCGAAACAGACAAGGTGCACATATCCCTTTTCCAAAGAACGGCTTTTGGTATTAATTCCGGTGCTGTCCCTCAAATATTTATTAAACAGAAGCTACACTAGCTTTTAAATATACCAGTCTAGTATGAACTATGTTAACCACGACACCACCGAGGCCGGTAACCCCACAATATGTATAATGGATTTATATATGCAAATCGGTGTGTAAATAACAATAGGTATGCTCAATTCTGAAACCAACACTGATGTTTCTTTAAATGGCTTTCACAGCAAGCACCGAATAAATCTCCAATGTTCCTATATCAAAAATATTTTCCAAGATATGTCTTTAAAATGCAACATGGCATCATTTTATCACCAAAGAAACCCATTTGCCATTGATGGTGATGATTCGGACGATGAAGTGAACACTGAGTGAAACCTTTTAGTTGAAATGTATTGAGGTCAGGTAATATAATATGCTCACCATATAAGAAATGTCATAATATAAACTAAATCCACATAGGTTTGTAGAAAAATAAATGACTTTTTAAAATTATATTTAATTAAAAGTGGAGTTTAACGTTTTATTACCCTGTATACTATATCCATACCTGATATTGACTTATCTGTATAATGTTCATAGCAAGCTATCCATTGATATGCTATATGCCTGTATTCAGAAGAAAATAAATACCTCTCACATTGATGCTACAAGACAATTTTGGGTACTGTCCTTGAATATCGTCAAAATGACCTTGATTAGAAAAGAAATAGAACCATATTTTTTGTAATCTACATACCATAACAATTACAATCACAGACGGTTCCAAAAATTAACATTCACGTCCCATAGAATTCATATGCCACATAACTATATTTGTACATTAATTATTTTATTATCCATATAAGTACTGTAAATAGTATTAAAAGCATGGGGTATCACTAAATTACCTTGAACTTGGTTTCGTTTTTAGTCATACAAAATTGCAATTTCTTCTGTTAAAACAGTGTTCATTCTATATTTATGCAGATTCCATAGTTTATAAAGTTATAATAACTTTGTGAATTCTTATATGAGAAGAGCTGACAAGCAAATTCAGATTTCCCTCTATTTTTGATTGATAGGTCATGTGGTTAAACGGGTATTTTGACTAACGTCACCATCCACACTCACTTTTGTCACAAACATGGATGTGAAAATGGTGTTTGAAGTACTATATCGACACTGGAAGTTGATTCTGGAATATAATAAGTCATTTTAGGCACTACGCCACTATTTATATTGTCGTTACCTGTTGTAGTCCGGTTTAGAATATAGTTTGTTATAAAAATACTATACAATTTTGATATCTTTCTTGTTTGATTTCAAGTAGATTGACCTGTCTAGTATTTAAATAACCCATTAGTTTGAAGTGACTTGTTATATGCTGTACTAACTGATAAACAAACTGTGGTAGACCTTTTTGGTTTTTTATACGTTTATTGTCTGTCTGTCTGTCTGTCTGTCTGTCTGTCTCTCATTGTATATATCTCTTTGTCTCTGTCTCTGTCTCTGCCTCTCTCTCTCTCTCTCTCTCTCTCTCTCTCTCTCTCTCTCTCTCTCTCTCTCTCTCTCTCTCTCTCTCTCTGACATTATCCACTCTCTGATTCTGTTCACAGGCCCGACGCACCCCCACCCCCCCGCAAGAATTGGAGTTCCGCCCAAAAATGTATAATGTTTTTTATTTCCTATTATAAGTATTTTAACAGATGGCTGTATTAAATGCAAGTTTATTCGAAACCATTATTGGAAGTCCGCCATCTGATATTATTGGCTCGTCTCTGTAGAAGCTCAACTATTAATTTCAGCGTTCGAAAATTTCCGTTAATATTTTTTGGCCTAAAATTGTACATGTGTTACACGAATGATATTGCAAGGCGTCGTTATGAATTTATTCAACAGCTAACACTGTCGAATGCACTCTCAACTCAAACCGTGCGTGACATGTGATTGGAACCGGTACCGTAAATATGTTTAACATGTCATACATTTCATTCCGTCTCGAATGAGTCATTGATGGAATTTGATTGCAATACCCTTGTCGAATTAAAAAGCAACTGGGAGCAACTGACTTAAATATTCACGAAAGCGATTCCGATGCCCTCAATACACCAAATAGAAAACGAAAGCTATGCCCAATACCAAAATTTAAACACATTGATGAGTTTGGTTTTTTTTTTACCACGCGCGCGTTTAGTGATTCAGTTGTTTATTTTCTAGATTCCTGTTTTCACAAACTATGAATCCTTGTCTGTTACTGATAACATTATACTTTATAATATGAGTTTTGCCTATTGGCAAACGAACCACTACGCATTTTACATGGATTACAATTAACCAGTATTAAAATACAAAATAGAAATGTATTGTTTCACAGTGTAACTAGTTCTGTTCACTTATATGTTGGTCTTAGAAAAAATATGCTTCTCGCCCCTTGCTTCTACCAAATCTGTCAATAATCATATCCATATTTTGAGCAATGGTTATATTTGGAGTATGACCGCTCTATGTTAAGAGTGTGAAACTGCTCAGTCATACCTGGCCCAAAGTCGAGTACAGGTAGGTTTTCACAATGTGTCACACATTTAATGTAGTTAAAGTTGCTGCTTCTCTTGACGCGCTACGACGTCAAAATACCTGAAATAAAATATTAAAAACCCATCACAAATAGCTCCAGAATGCACCTCTGAGCATCTACATTAAAACATTTCCGGGGAAGCATGCCCGCGAACCCCCTAGACCTCTCGTGCCATTCGGTGTGAAAGTGACTTCACATAAATTTTGTTCCACCTAATATCTCAACGCACCCAACCCCCCCCCCCCCCCCCCCCCCCCCCCCCCCCCCCCCCCCCCCCCCCTTACGGGCCTGGTTCATGATTGTCTCCCTATCCTATCTTATCAGACAGAATAAGAAATCATCTTGGAGAACTTTTGTCTCCAGGTAGTTTTACAAAAATCGGTGAAATCTGTCTAGAATAAGATCCGTAAAATCAAAGGTAAAGAATCCAGTAATACAGTTCATCATTTGTCTGTCAATGATACGGATGTTACGTCTCATCGTGACATTGCCAATGCACTGGCAGACAACGTTTCTCATAATTCATCTTCTACTTTCAGTACAGCTGCTTTTACATCTGTCAGAACTAAAGCTGAAAAGCAGTCCATTAATTTTTCACCTGAAAATGCAGAAGTATACAACAGGAATTCCTCTGTGGCGGAATTGCAGGATGCTCTTTATAGAGTCCATGATACTTCAGTAGGACCAGATGAAATTCATTATCAGTTATTAAAACATTTATCTGAATCATCTATGATGGTTCTTTTGAATATTTTTAATAACATCTGGATTTCTGATGACTTTCCTTCTGATTGGAGGAAAGCAACTATTGTTCCTATTACCAAACCTGGTGAGGATCCAACGAATCCTGCTAGTTATCGCCCTATCGCTTTAACAAGTTGCATTTGTAAAACCATGGAACGCATGATCAATCGTAGACTTGTCTGGTATTTTGAACCTCACAAATTGCTTACTAACGTGCAATGTGGGTTCAGATCTAGACGTAGCACGGTTGATCATCTTCTTAGATTTGAAATGTTTTGTAGGGAAGCTTGGTTTCAGTTTTCTTTAATTTGGAGAAAGCTTACGATACCACGTGGAAGTATGGGATTTTAAAAGGCCTCCATGGCATGGGCCTTAGAGGTCGACATCCAGTTTTTATATCTCAATTTTTAAAAGATAGATCTTTTAAAGTCTGCGTGGGGTCGACTTTGTCTGAAATTCACCCACAAGAGATGGGTGTGCCTTAAGGTAGTATTCTGTCTGTAACTTTATTTTCTGTGAAAATTAACAGCATCACCCAGTGTTTAACACCTGGTGTGGATTGCTCGTTATATGTCGATGATTTTCTGATTTGCTCCAATATGAGTATCATTGAACGTAAGTTTCAGCTTGTTTGAATAAACTACATCAATGGGCAACTGGCAATGGCTTTAGATTCTCAAAGGCAAAAACGGTTTATAACGGTGTGTAAAAAAAACCCACAAAAAAATACCGCACAAAAAATCTGCCCCCCCCCCCCCCCCCAACCCCCAACAACAACAAAACAACAACAAACAAACAAAAAAACCCTCCAAAAAAACCCCGGTTTCTATACATATCTGCCAGAAAAGAGGTCTCCACTTAGATCCACAGTTGTTTCTGGACAAAAATCCGATTCCAGTTGTATAGACCAAATTATTTCTGGGGGTTATATCTGACAGGAAGCTATCGTTTGTGTCCCATCTTAAATATGTTAAAAAGAAGGGCTTAAAAGCACTCAATATTTTAAAGGTTCTTTCGCTCTCTCTCTCTGATTTTGTTCATGACTGTCTCCCTATTCTATCTTTGTCTATTTTTTGTCCCTCCTTCTCTGTCCATCCTTGTCTTCATTCATCTGTGCCATCCAGTGTGTGGACACAGCCAGAACAGAAACAAGGACAGAGACAGAGGGGAAAATACAGCCTGTGTGCAGTCTGAGTAAGTTGAGCTACAAGTCTGAAGATTCTCCCTATTTTGTCTATTAATAACAATATCTGTCTCTGTCTATGTATCTATCTGTCTCTTTGTGTGTCTCCTTCTTTCTCTGTCCTTCTCTCCATATATATCTCTGTGTGTGTGTCTCTCTCCCTCTCTCCCTCTCATTATCTGAGCCTGTGTTAGTCTCTTTCACTCTCTCTCTGATTCTACCGGCCTCGGTGGCGTCGTGGTTAGCCCATCGGTCTACAAGCTGGTAGGTACTGGGTTCAGATCCCAGTCGAGGCATGGGATTTTTAATCCAGATACCAACTCCAAAGCCTGAGTGAGTGCTCCGCAAGGCTCAATGGGTAGGTGTAAACCACTTGCACCGACCAGTGATCTATAACTGGTTCAACAAAGGCCATGGTTTGTGCTATCCTGCCTGTAGGAAGCGCAAATAAAAGATCCCTTGCTGCTAATCGGAAAGAGTAGCCCATATAGTGGCGACAGCGGGTTTCCTCTCAAAATCTGTGTGGTCCTTAACCATATGTCTGACGCCATATAACCGTAAATAAAATGTGTTGAGTGCGTCGTTAAATAAAACGTATCTTTCTTTCTTTCTCTCTGTTCTATTAATAACAATATCTGTCTCTGTCTATGTATCTGTCTCTTTGTGTGTCTCCTTTCTCTGTCTTTCTCTCCATATATGTCTCTCTATTTCGATGTCTGTATCTCTCTCACGCTCATATTATCTGTCCCTGTCTTACCCAGTATCTTCCACTTTCTCTGATTCTGTTCATGAATGTCTCCCTATCCTATCTTTGTCTCTCTATTTCTTTGTCCCTCCGTCTCTGTCCATCACTGGCTTCATTTCGTTGTGAAGTCTTGTCTGGAGAGAGAGAGAGAGAGAGAGAGAGAGAGAGAGAGAGAGAGAGAGAGAGAGAGAGAGAGAGAGAGAGAGAGCAGAAACAGGGGAAAATACAATCAGATAAGAATGCCAGTAGTTAGGAGGCCTGTATAGTGTCATGACCTACTTTTCCGTGACCTTGACCTTGGTGTATGTGTGGCGTCATAATCTGACCTTGGCATAGGTGTTTAGGTGTGTGACCTTGAGGAGGATAACACCCCGCCCGCGTCCCTGACCGACTTAGGTTGGTACTGACGTCCTCGGACTGGCTCTGACCGATTTGTTTAGCACTGACCGACTTAGAGGGCAGTGACTGGTATATCTGGGCAGGTGTGCGACCTTGGTGTAAGTCATAGCCTTGATGTACTTGGTGTGTGACTCATGGCTTAGCCTTGACCTACCTAGAGGAGAATGACTGGTAGGCAGGCACACGACTTTGGCACAGGTGTGTGACCGACTTCCATGAATAACCGTGCCCCTGACCTAGTCATCGCCTAGCCTCGACTTACTTGGAGTGCAGTGGGGCAGATGAGCGGCCGTGACTCATCTACTAGCCTACTTAGCGGGCAGTGACTTTGGGATACCTGAGCAGGTGCGTGACCCTCATCTGCTAGCGAGCCACATCCTTGAGCAATCTGCCGCTGGATGTGTTTGTCGCATGGCCGTGATAATATAGTTATCTAGGCATATCCCATGGGCCTATGATTAAGGTTGAAAACGGCTCGTTATCAATGGATACTGCTGCTGCTGCTGTAGTGGTGGTGGCGGCTACTGTGGTGGTGGTGGTGGTGGTGGTAGTGGCTGCTGCAGCTGTGGTTGTGGTGGTTGTGGTTGTGGCTGCTGCTGTGGTGGTGGCTGCTGCAGTGGTGGTGGTGGTGGTGGCTGCTGCTGTGGTGGTGGTGGTGGTGCTGCTGTGGTGGTGGTGGTGGTGGCTGCTGCTGTGGTGGTGGTGGTGGTGGTGGTGGCGGCTGCTGTGGTGGTGGTGGTGGTGGTAGACCTTTAGCATGTTTTTGTTGAAAATGTCTTAACATGGTGTCTCTCCTCGAGAATGTGAAACCACATTCTGAACATGTGCTCTGCATGACGACTCTAAATGAAATTACGATATCTGACCCACATAGTTCCTTTTATAGTTTATTTAGAAATGCTTCTGCAGTTTTGGGGCTTTCCAACCCGTACCACTTTGTTGTTGTTGTTGTTTCCGTTTCAGATTGGCTTTGGCTTGCTCTACCACCTGTTGTGTTGGGGAGACCATGACGACTTTGGGTGTCGGGGGCTTGTTCTGTTCCTCTTTTTCTTTTTTCCACGTGGGATCGTAGAGTTCTATACATCGATCCACACTGTACATGATCTGACTTTCCCCACCACGTTGAATTTCGAAGTGAGGTTGAAGTTTACCGTGTGCCTGCAGTTTATAGAAACGGGTCCACCTATCCACGTCGGGTACATACAACTTGTACATGTTGCTCCACTGAAGGTTCTTATTATTTTACTTATATACCTTATGACGCATAAAAATATGGTACAGGAATGTTTGAATGTGTGTGATACGTATGACCAGTGCCACTCCTCCCAAGCACAAATCTCATCGTGCGAGCTCCCAAAAACATCGTTACCAAAATATTACCCTTTACCAGTGTCATTACCATAGGCACACGTCCAGAGACACACTCATGGACGCAGGACGTAAATAAGAAAGCAAAACCTGTTATTCACGGTTTTATTCACAACATACAACATCAAAACATAGCACACAAGTGTCTGAAACATTTAATGTCTAAACATGTTGTTCATATAAGGACATCTTGGAGAGAGTCTGTAATGTTCCATCACTGGATCGTCCATCTTCTGCCATCGGTAGGTGCGTAGTCCACAACAGTAACAGACGACGGCGTGTAGAAGAAACCGGCCTTGGCAAGTTCCCTCGGTATGTGACTCATCTGGAGGGGCCACCAACCAAAGGTGTAGAGTCGTCTGTAGAATCCTCTCATTTCGGAATGATGACAGAACAAGTAACGTCTCGAATACCAGTCATCCTCACTGTCAGCATCTGTGGTGTACTCACGAGTATCGTCGTCAGCATCGTAGAAAACATCATTGTCAGAATCTGTTTCACGGTCAGCATCCACGTGGGTGGTGGGTTCATCCACGAGTTCGCCATCTTCAGTTCTATCCCCAATTTCACGTGTAGCATCCGTTTGATCCATATAATGAGTACTCTTTTTCTCATCTTGATTGGTAGTCACTCTTTTACATTTCAGTGTATGTCTTTCTGAACATTTGCATGCCAAGACGTCGTCTTCGTCGCTACTGCTGCTGCTACTAACACTGTTCGAATATTCCGATGCCATTTTCTCCGTTCCAGATAGAGTGCCAGAATCATAACACACGTCTGTTCTCTAGCTCAGTCACAAAGCAAATAAAGTGTAAACTACAAATCCATTCTCTTATACCTTTGAGTTCATCCAAAACAAAATGTTTGTCATACTCGTTCACCACTGGTGATACTCGTTGGGGTTGCAGAAGGAGCACTGTAGGAATCCCAGTTGATTCTGGTGATCATCCTGCATGGCGCAAGGTATAACAGAGTTCAGTTCTGGAACAGTCTTTTATTATTTCAAAACTGTCTTTCAGTTTCTTCCACTGAGGTAGAGATAACAAAATTCCTTTCTTCGAAGGCTTCAAAGATTTGGTTTCATCACACCACCACCACTAACGCAGGTCTACACCTGCAATGTTCTTGTCCACGCTCGCATAAATGTTAGATCCGATATGACTAAACAACTTGACATCAAGTCCTTTCTTTAAATCACAGATGGTTTCTTCTATTTGGTTCTTTTGTGTACACAGTTCAACCCAATGTTTTAGGCTCAGGATGATTCCCCGTTTGGTGGAGTACATATTTTCCTTATCGTGCTCGAATTTTCGTATGTGGATTAAAGGTTTTTTCTTCCACGGCTTCGCCATGACATACACATCTTTATCAATGTCTAGTTGGCATCGCGATTCTTCTCTATCTACAGAAGAGCAAGATGACTGGTCCATCTTCTTCTTTCAAAATAAAGAGCAACAAAAATGTGAATATCACTTCTGGAATAAACTGGGCGTAGATCTCGTCTCGCGAATAAAGATGCTACGAAAAGACAGCTTTTTATACTCTAAATTAGCAGTCCAAGGTCAATCCAAGGACGTCAGTACCGGCCCAAGTATGCCAAGGCTAAAATATGATTCACGGCTGATTTCATGCACCAGGTATGCCAGTCACTGTCCTCTAGGTAGGTCAAGCATAAGCCATGAGTCACACACCAAGTACGTCAAGGCTATGACTTACACCAAGGTCGCACACCTGCCCAGGTATATCAGTCACTATCCTCTAAGTCGGTCAATGCTAAACAAATCGGTCAGAGCCAGTCCAAGGACGTCAGTACCAACCTAATTCGGTCAGGGACACGGGCGGGGTGTTATCCTCCTCAAGGTCACACACCTAAACACCTATGCCAAGGTCAGACTATGACGTCACACCTACACCAAGATCAAGGTCACGGAAAAGTAGGTCATGGCACTATACAGGCCTCCTTACTACTGATGCCTATCTTAGACCATAGTGCTACCTAATAAAATAAACAGTATCCAAATTTAGAGACATTAGTATTGTAATATTTATTAACATTTCTGTAATATCTGTTTCACTTTTACTTCCAGAATTAGCATTGTCGGAGGCACTGATCGTCGGATGGATGCATGTAATGGGTCAAACGTTGGAAAAGGGGCCCCCCCCCCAAAAGGGAAAGGGGAAAAAAACGAAAATCTAAAAAGTGCCATTTAAAAGGCTACATATTAAAATCAGTTATAAAAGTAACATTAGGGGGGGGGGGGGTAAATTTTTTCATTTTTAAATTGCATTTGGGGGCCTTCTGAATTTGGCGTTTGGGTTTCCTATTTTTTTAAACCAAGGGCTTTTCGCTTTTCCCCCAGGGCCAAGGGTTCGCTCAATTTGAAATTTTCAAAATTTTTTTAAAATTTTCGTTTGTCTTTAATTTTGGTTCCCTTTGGTGGTCCTTCTTTTCGCCTTTAAAAAATTTTTCCCGGGCCCCCAAAATTACTGATGGGTTTTCTTTTCCCTTTCTTTTTTATACTGTTCCCATTTATTTTTTTTTTTGTCCCTTCTCCAAATGGGGATTATCTGGGTTTAGGAAAAAGCGGGGGCTTTTTAAAATCTCTTTTTTGGGATCTTATTGGCTTCAAAAAACTATTTTTAAATTCATTAACTTGGTTATTATTCCAGAAGGGGGGGGAGGAAAGGGTTATGGTATATTTTTTGGGGGGTTTTTTTAATGTTTATTTTTTTCCCTTGTTTATCGTTTGGGCCCTCTTTGGGATTAAATTTTTATGTGAAAATTTGGGGGAAAGGGGGGGGGGGAAAAGGGAAGGGAAAAGGGGAAAAAAAAGGGAGAAAAGGGGGAAAGGGAAGGGGAAAAAAAAATTTTTGGGTTTAATAAACCCCAAAAAAAAACGGTTTAGGGGATTTTGGTAAAGAAAGGGGGAAAAGAAAAGGGGACTCTTGCCCATTTTTTTTTGGAAATTTGGTTGTTTTTTTAAAAGGGAATTTTGTTCCTAAATGTTTAGGTTAATTTTTCCAGGAAATTT